>NW_005054314.1:5312235-5316326 GCF_000277835.1 Geospiza fortis
ACTTACTCAAGTCCTATAAAAAATATCTTAACCTAAATCACCCTTTCTCCCTAACTCCCAAATCTTTCTGGTGGATTAATTTGGCATCAGTGGCACATACATTCTGTTTAATGATTGCAGTGCTCAATGCCTCTGTTATAAGTGGGAAGATACAATTCAGTTGAGTCATTCTTGAGAATTTGACTCAAAATAGATAAAAAAGTGTATGAATGATAAATGATTATTTTGGAGCTGTTCCCCAGGAATTTCATCACCTTGCAACTCCTGGATCCTGTATAATGTGAGATGAAAACACAGCTCATTTCACTCTCTATTAAACAACCCCCAGCTAACAATGACTTTAATTCAGCTTGCACTGAATTTGAACTAGCCCTGTAGGCAAGAAAGGTCCCTTGTCCTATTACAAGTTTCACATGCTATCAGGTCCTTGCTGGATCCTATTTCTAATTTTTATCAGACTGAATGAAACATAAGGAGAGAGTGATTTATGTTCATCTGACATATCCCCTAATCACTCCAAGGAGTGTTCATACACATTCTGTGTTCACTTTATAAGGTGTAAATGACTATACATGATGGAACCCAAGTGATAAATAGAACTGTACTCCTCTGTTACGTGTGCTAGAACACAATGACTGGGGAGTCCTGTCAGTGCATGTTCTTACAAACACAAACCCACTCCAGTCTAAAAGTCAGCATTATCTGCAAACCACTAAAAAAAATAAGAACTCTGTCTTTAACAGGAATATACAGTTACTGGGACGTAGTTAAACTGCTATGAATACCTACTGAAGTTTAAATATGTGTTTTTATTGGTACATAAGAGCCCATTAGGACTGGAGTATTCATTATTTAAACAGAATAATTGATGCTGTTAGCTTTAACTGAAAATGCCTTTTCTCAAAGAGCCAGGACATCTATACAGCAACTTCCTTAATTCAATGATATATGGTTGCGTGTTGCTGCTAGTGCCCTAAGATTTAAGAACTTATCATAAAATGCCCTTGAAATTGCTCCCTGGTAGCTTGCTCATCCTTCACAAAGCCCTGTGCAAAGAGCAGAAACATGCACGTGTGTATGGTGTAAGAGAGGCACATGCACAGAGGGAGAAAGAGCTCTTAATCAACAGGATAGCAAAGCCTTGATACATAGGTGCAAAAGATTCCCATGTGCCCAGAAATTATTTGGCACATTCCTAGTTATTTCCCCCGTCAGACCTTCTCGAGGATTGCAATTAAAAATCATAATCTTTTTTGCATGTACAAACCTCCCCAAGGCTAGAAGCACTATGTATTGAGCATGATTGTGATTATTTGGCAGCTATTCATAGACAACACATTAATTTATGGAAACTGGATGAAACTTGAGGAGTGCAATCATTAGGGACACAAGAGAAATCTAAGGCTTTCCTCAATGATACTGACCTTTTTACTACTATGATTAGGGACATGAATTCTGTTATCTCCTTCATCACCCCTCTTACTGTCTTTTTAGTCATTGTATACAACGGTGTCATTAAACCTGCATTTTCAAAGGGATATAAAAATAACTTACTTTACAGGAATGTTTCTCAATTTTGTCTTTTCGGCAGCCTGTAAACACAAGAGGGGTGGGGGAAACAAATCATTAAGCAAGAGCCACACCAAAGCAAGCAAACATCAGCTCATGGGAGCTCTTCACCAGCAACATCCCAGGCTGTGGGACCATTCAGAGAGATAGTGCTGGGTCTGAAATGCTCCTGCCCCAGTTTGTGATATCAGTGGGGTTTGTTTATTTTTAATGGCCACCAGTCTTTAGCAACTGCTCATTCAGGGCTGATACTTCATTTCCCACTCTGAGGTCTGGCCCCTTTGTCACAAGCTATCTGTCCCTATCAGGAGCAAGAACAACAACAGGAAGAAACAGAGGGAACAATGGATTCCATTTCCAAAACTGTTTTTATTTGCCAGCAACAGAAAAGGGCAAGAGATGACCAAATGTTCAGATCAATTTCCTCTTGTGAAACCTTTGAGAAAACACACTCCAAATCATCTAAATGAGTAAATCTTTGGGCCCCTCGGCCTGCACCACCTCAGACATGGAGCCTGGTTCCAGTTTATTGCTGAACCCATTGATCTGTGTACAGTCCATTTATCATTCATGAAAAGAGCCAGTGATCTTCACAGTATATTAGAAGAAACAACTCAGATCATCTGTCAACGGCCCTCTTATTTCTGTTTCCCTCTCCACGGGGATTTCATCTCCTTCGATTCTTCTTGAATTAAAATGTTGCTAAGCAACACAGCTGGGGGCAGCGATGGCAGCGCCGCGCCAGTCTGTCACACTGCTTAAGCTGCTCGAGATGTTAGGGGAGACTCTTCCCTTTAATGCTTCTCTGGCATAATTATGTAATCTGAACCGATCTTGCATCCCACTCTTGTTTTGTTGGGAATAGGTAAATAATATTTTAAAGGAAGAGGGATGGAAATAAAACTGGCAGAGAAAGCTGGTGTTCTATCATTTTGGAGAATTCCTCCTGGTGTTTGCAGAACAAGGTTGTAATAGATTTAAATGTGGAAAGTGGTCAGATGGTTGGTGAGATTACAAGCACAGAGAGTAGTGAAAGGCAGAATTAAGACAACTGATCCATAAACCCATTACAGAAAGGAAAGTTTTAGTGCCTAATTGCCTCCAGAGGTATTTTTACAAAGCCTGCCGACATGTAGGAGAAGGGTTATGGTGAGGAACTTTAACCTCTGCTATACTTAGGGATGGAAATAAAATGGAAGTGTGAATATTAGTGATTCAGAAAAATGCTCATATAAGCCCTTGACAAATTAAATCCTTTATGAAAAATTATGAACTTTTGAAACCTCTGGGATCTGCACAACTGGGTTCTAAATTTTGCCAGAATGAATTTTCCCTTGAGCTCTACGATGGGGCTAGTTTTTCAAAATACCTGCTGTTTTGGCACTTTTGCCTCCCATCATAGCAAGGGTAATATCTGCATTGAAATCCATGAAAATCCCTAATAATGAGTTTAAAATTTGGGAGAAAGAATGAGAGCTTGTGAGAGCTTGGATGGTGTAACAGCAATCCTCTGGGCTGGCTCCCAGCTTGCAAAGAAAATTGTGTTTGTTTCATTTGGATTATATTTTCCATCTAAAGAATAAATCAACGAATGCATGATAGGAATCAATTACATTAATTGTACAGTAGGGGTGCTAAATAAAACACTTAAACCTCAGGAAATGCTCAACTTCAGATTGCACAAGTAATTGAGAGAAACCCAAGCCTAATTACGCCTTCTCAAACAAGCTTATGATGAAATGGGGTCCCTGCCTCAACAGTGAGATAATGTGATTGTGTCTCTTTCCAATAGTTCTTTGCAAATGCAGAGTCAGAAGTATGCTATTAAGAAACTTCCTAAGTAATAAACTACATGTAACAACACACAAATGTTTAATTTAAAAAGAACTCAAACATCATCAAAAATGGCATTTTAGTTTACCAAACTTCCCACTAAAATCCAAGTTTCAGTCCCATCCTGCAGGAAACGAAAATTATTTTTTAAAGCTCAAAAACATTCTTCCACAATGTCAGAATATTTTTTGACTATAGAGTGGTATTTTCCTTGACTCTTCTATATACCAAATAGCTGGAACTTAACAATTCTGAGTTCAAGCATGTGAAACTTGCATCTAAATCAAGGTTTTTCCCTGAATTATTAAAAAAAATCACTACACAAAACTAGGTATCAAAATACAGATAAAGAAGAGGAAACAGCAGAGAGGAGAGTGTCTAGGATCACAAGTAAATAATGATAATGCAGTTGATTTAATACAAAGTACAGCAGAATATATTCTGGAGAGCACATGCATGATGGTGTGAGCTAAACTGTTTACATGAAAGATTAAAGAAGATGAAGATATTTCAGAGAGTGAGAACTGGCAATGTCAAAGTCACAGAATATTAAAGAGCAGAGTCTAAACTGCATGTTTGATTTTTGACCACTTAGCTATGTCTATCACAACCATTTACCCTTAAAGAAAGGTAGCAGTTTCAGGAAGAAAGATTTATAGATACATTTTGTTTTCTTGGACTTTGAACAT
>NW_005054314.1:5316343-5322620 GCF_000277835.1 Geospiza fortis
TTTTCCCCTTTGTTACCAGAAAATCACACCTCCTAACTCTTAAGAAGAGGCACGTGCTGGAGGAATGTCCTTCACACACATGCTTGCTAATACAAAACTGAAAAACCATTACAAGCTCTTGGGTTAATCTACATGCCAGCCCAGTTTAATGCTGGATCATCAGACAAGTGGTCATTTCCTGTTACAAAGGATTCACTTTGAGTGGGATCATGGTCATGTTAAACACAGCACACAATGCATCAGGGATTCCATCAGAGAAAGAAATGCAGGATCTGTCCTTCTGTTTTTATTTGTCTTGTAGGTGCTGCTCATTCATTTTTCAAAGCGTATTTGTTGCGATATCATGAGCATGCCCAGTGGCAGAAGATAAAGGAAGGCAAAATCAAAGTGACATTGAATAACTCTACACATTAAGCTTTGATGCAGAAACATATTGTTTGAAAATATTTGGTGTGCAGCAGGTCTGTCAATTAGAGCTAATTATTTTTCTCTGATCAGCAAGAATGCAATCTTGTTTTGGGCAGGTTTCTTTGAAATGTACGTCTTTTATATAACTTCATTATAGGAAAATACTTCTTCCAAATTACTTCTTTTCTCTGCTGCTTAGCTATTGACTCAAATTGTCTGTGTTGAGTAGTTCTCTCTGCTTTGATAATTAACTTTTGATCATTACTGAATTTAGCAGCTCTAGTCAGATGTGTTCATAGCCATCCTCCTCCACTATTTCAGTGTTCATTGCCTTTAATCTTTGAACAAAATGATCTCATTGAGCCTCCATCAGCCTCGCTACTCAGTTAATAATTCCTGTTTCTCATCTTCACCACTGAGTTTGATTTGTTTTAGACTTGATGCAAGCTTTTGATTATTAATTTAAGATATTTCAAAGACAAACATGTTTTAAGAGTTATATTTTTTTATCTTATATTCCTACGCCTTTACAAGTAAGAAATTGGTGTTAACTTCACAATGACTCCTGAACTTCATGTATTAAAAGTACTATCTAGAAACAGAACAGGTGGGAGGTCCCTAACCCCCATATATGTGCCCTGAGTGACAGATGCTGCTGCCAAAGATTGAAATGAAATTGGACTGGTACAATGAAATATTTAATGGGTGTTAGGAGAATTACATCATGGGACCTTTGCTAATTTTGAGCTTGAAAACATGCATTAAAATAATTTAGGATGATTAGAAAATGGAAGTCAGAGTGAACCAGACAATCATTCCACTTTAATTTGTAATTTTCTTCTGATTTTTTTTAACAATTATGGCCTCTGAATAATTGTGCTTCTGCTCCCTAAGACCTTATTTCAACAGCTGACTCCAGTGTTGAATAAGAAGGAAGACGATGAGCAATGTGTGAAAAGCAGTGAGACACAGAGATTCATCCATCAGAGAGTTTGTGCCCAGGGATGTTTTACCTGATTCCTGTACCTGTGAATGACTCCTACCTCTACACCTGATTTTGGTGCTACTTGTTTTGCCATTAGCTGAAGAGGCACCTGCACTGTGCTGTACTTGTTCTGTAGTGTGATTTACCCATAAATTTATTTTGTTAGAAGCTATTTAATTATTACACAAAAGATTAAAAATGAGAATAAGCACAAACTACTTCTAGATTATGAACAAGGACTGCAAAATGTGAAAACAATGCTTTTACTCATCACTATCTATTGCCTGACTGGCTTTTGGATTGAATGAACCAGAAAAAGTATTCCAGTCAGTACAACTTTCCTACAACACAAAGGAGAGATGAATGAACTGACAAGAGGATGGCTCAAAAATAACCAAGTAAAATAGTTGGCATCTGCAAAATGCAAATTACATTTTTGGTTAAGTGTTACAGGCAAAAGGTCTGCTATCCAAAGAAAAGATGCACTTTCCATTGCATAACTGAAAATCCAGAATTTTCATTGAAAAGTATTTGATTTTGAGAAAGTGAGATTAGACAAAAGATTTTTTCCAAGAATGCCCCCTCACCCTCTTGATTCAGAAGCACTGGTGAGCCAGCTAAGAAGGCAATTGCTGAGCCTCAGAGTATCTCCTAGGGTGAGACTGAGGACACTTCATGCCACTGAATGTGCTGGCAGAAGAAGGCAGGCCTTCATGCTCAAACTTTCCGCCTTTTTCCACGAGCTGCTGCAACTCTAACTCAGATTTATTCCCCAGTTTCCAACCAGCTCTGCCTGCTTGGGTGAACAGCCAAGTGAGTATACAAATAAGTTTATAATCCACCACACTCTTCTCCTGTGCTGTAGGTACAGAAGAGGCTCCTGAGAGACTCGATTCAACAGTACAGTAATAATAAAGATACTTTCCCCATTAGTTAAGTTTTATATATACAGTTTATATCTCCTCATAGGTTATAATTTGTTTTGGAAATTACACCACGCTCTTATTTATAGAGAATGCCTTCTCTATGATCCTAAGTAACCAGCTGAGAACCACAACTGATTGACTGTGCTGTGCAGCAAACAAAACCATCCAGAATTGTGCTGGGAATCAGAAAGCCAAAACCCAAGGCCTGAAGGATCAGTATGTGTATGTATAAATATGTGTGTTGCGTTCCTCATTTTTTTTATTCTTTACTTCATTGGTTACATTCTCCTCTACCTGTCCCCTAATGTCAACAGAGGAGATTGTATTTCTTTCTTGCTAATTGCATTTGACATGAAGTTGGCAACCTTGCATTTGGATTCTGTGTGTGATGTTCCCAGTCAGTCTCACCTCGAGGACAAAAAGGCCAATGTTACTGTATCTAGGACCAAAAACAATGGAAAAGATACTGTCCTCCTCATGTCACAGTTTAAAAAATGAGTATTTTCCCCTCAGGATTCAAATATGTGGAATGGATTAGCCAAAAACCAATTTTTTGTAATATCAAGTCACCAAGCATGTGGTATCAGCAAATCAGAACGGTTCACTGAGCCCTCGCTGTGCATGAGGCACAGAGAGCTCCCAGCATTGCTTTGAGCAATGCAGTAACCTTCATGGCTTCACAGGGAGATGCTCAGCAGTACTTGAAATACTGAAAATTTCATTTCAATTGTTGCAGTGGAGGTTGGGTAAAACAAAACCAAAAAAAAAAAAAGAGTTTAAATGACCAAATCTAAACCAGTCTGTCTGTGGTTTAAGAGTCACCTTCACCCTTGATGAACACGAACAGCTTTTAATTGAGCAACAACACGGAAATATTTGGGCTTCTATCAACAGTTTTTTCCAAACCCCTGTTTTCCATCAGTGTAATGGTGTAAATCAAACTAAGAAAGTGTGCAATAACAAATGTGGCCACTTCCAATTCTTGAAGAACTATTCTATACTTTTTTTTTTTTTTAACAGAGAAAAGAGCTACACACACTGTGAGCGCACACTGCACTCTGAGGAGTGCTTGGCTGCTTGTGTAGACACATCTGAGCTGGTTTTAAATTAGCCACTGTGGATATGTGAACATTGTTGCTCTCACCACACAGGTTTCAGTTTACTCAGCGTCTTTGGTGAACTTTACAATAGAAACTGTTTCAGCTATCTGTCAGTGAGCAGCCTTCTGCAAAGATAACTCACAGAACATGTTTGCTTATTGTAGGACTTCAGTACTGATATACCTTGACAAAAGAGGCTTGAAACAGTGTCTTCCTTTCCCATAAAAACGCTCTTGATGAGAAGCCACTATTTGTACTAATTTTGAGTCCTTAATCTAACAAAGGAGAAACTGTAATATGACATTACAAATTCCACTGATTCTGCTTTTGCAGTCCTAAGAATCACTGTAACCCACCCCAGGTGACTCTGCTTTGTCTGGGAGTTGGACTTGATCTCCTGAGATCCCTTCCAACCCTGGAATTCTGTGACTGTCAAGTTAATTTAACAATGCTAACCAATGTCTCACAAAACCTAGCAGATGTAAGTGTTCTTAGAGTACCAACCATTGCAGGGAATGGAACTCTTTCTAGAGCTAGACCTGATTTTCCCTAAGAATTGTTTTATTTGGAAAACAACTATACATCCCTGGTGACAGAAATTTGGAAAACTGTACTGAATGGTCCATTTTTAAGAAAAAAGACCCACATTGAAATTGTGGTTTGAAACATCATTTCCTGGAAATTAATTTGTTACAAATTGATCACAAATGACCAAGGCTTAGTGGATGATAATCTTATTGTGAAAATAGAAAAGATCTATTGGTAACCAAACTCAGTATTTGCCATTGTCTTATTTACTGATGATTTTTCTAAAATATGTGCTTGGTTCAACCCTCCAGAAGGCTAACAAATAATAAAAAACCCTTGCTGGGTTTACTCCATTGTGACAGTCAAATCAATTGCACTGTCACACTGTGGTCCTGACCTGTCCCTGTGTGCAGGGAGATCTCTTCTGGAAAGATTCATCCTGCCAGCACAGAATAGAGCACCTACAACCCCAGCAAACCTTGCAGCGGCAGATGAATTCATCCTAAGAAAAATTAAGGTGTTTAGCTTTCATTACTGTTCTCTTTCTGGAATACCTCCAGGAGAGATCAACTTTCACATCTCTCCTTCTTCTGGCTGACAGAGGCTAATTACTGGATTTAGCACGCCCTTTCCAGCACCTACTTTATGGTTTTTCTGGTCACCTATGAGTCCCTCCTTCAGCCTTTTGCTCCCTGTCTCAAACCCAGCACTAGCACTATCCTCTATCACAGTAAAAAACTCCCAGGAATTCAGATTTTGAAGTTCATAGACAGTTGCTTAGGCTTTTACAGAAGAGCAGTGCTGCAGATGGCCAGTGTAAGAAAACCAGACACTTTCTTCACCAAAATGCTTCACGAGACATTAATGATAAAAATCCCACTCTCCTTCTGAGGAGAAAAGGGAGATAAATGTGTCCTATGTGGTCAGATTAGTGAGTGTTGAGCACTGAGATGGCCTGCAGGTATCACACACTTCAGATTTATTTTACAGGACAGTATGGCCAAGGCTGGCTTTTCTCTTAGCAACAACAATGCTGGGGTTGATCAATTCTCTCACCTGCTACTGCCTTTGCTTTGTTGCCAAAACACTACAGGGCTTTTGCATAAGCAGCATACATAGCAAGAGGCTCTGGTGAAATATATTTTCCTCATGCTTATAATAAAGACTTTAAAAAAATTGTGTGCAACCATGCACACACACAGTACATGGCCCATCCTGTGGACTGAAAGCCTCATCTCCCTCTTCTGTCCCAAGCCCAAAAGGCTGGCACATCTCCAGCATTAGTCTCTTATGGCTGTACTGAGGAATGACCTCTTTTTAAGTAGTGACAGAGGCATCAGGGGCTCTAAATCTTCTCTCTCACAGGAATTGTGTCAGACAGTGGGGCTGACAGAGCTTGGTAGCCTCAGGGTGGTGGCAGAAGTGAACCCAAGAGCAGCCCCTGTTAGAGTGCTAGGGGATTGTGGGGTGCCTGCTTACTTGTGGGGAAGAGAGGAGAAGGCTTCTTGAAGATGTACATGTGAAACTTTTCAGCTAAGTTATGTCATTCCCACTTCATTAGGGCTGTCTGCCTGCCAGCATTTCCCTTCCTCTATTTTTTTCTTTACTGTGGTGGAGGGTTTTTGACACTGAGCTGCCAGTGTCAAGCCATGGAAATGCTTGGAAAAGGTGAAGTGGGAAGGATGGGGTTCCTCCAGCTCCTGCGCTGGTCTGGGCAGGTGCTGCCCCAGAGCCCAGGCAAGAGCACAGCTGCAAGCTCCAGGGGAAAAGTCCTTCTTGTTGATCTCTACTCCTGTGCACTCTACAGCAACCATTCTTCCTGGCTGTATTAATCCCCTTCCTCACTGATGGATGACCTCCACAATAACAACGTGTGTGAAAAAAAATTACATGTGATTCTGTGAATCTGAACAAGTTAAAAGCTTTTGATAACACTTAGTGTTTTAGTGGCCTGCCATGCTTTTTGCAGACAGCTCAGCCCAGATCTCAGGGTGGCTACTGAAAGCTTCTGCTGATAATAAACAAATGATATGAACCTACATCATTACCATGTGAATTATAACCTTAGATACCTCAGTCATCAAATCTCTTAGCACCAAAGATTTGCCTAATACAAGCTGGAGTATTAACTCACCCAGCTGATATATTGTTGTTTCACCCAGTGTTGTGCACAATAAAATAATTTGAATAACAATTAAAATGGACTGAGGTAGCAAGAAGGGACATATATCCATGAAAGGATTTTTCATGGTTAGAGACTGACAAGGTTGGAGAATGACTGTATTATCCTAATAGCTTCTGTTTTCATTAATGGCTTAATGTTAAAATTT
>NW_005054314.1:5322630-5350134 GCF_000277835.1 Geospiza fortis
TGTGTGTTCTTTATCAAACATACACTGCTGTGGCTACAACTGATGCTGCACCACTCTGGGATTTCAATGGAACCCAATGACAGATAAACTGTTTACATTAAAAGACTCTATCAAAGTTATTTTGCACCTAGTTTCTTCCTAATCCATCTGATTTTTCTATAGCTTTGACAAGATGACCTCTCTCACTGTGTGTGCAGTATTGATGTCATTACTGAAGAGCTGTTCTTCAGCCTTTCTGCTGATAACAAAGTAAATGGAAATGTAGAGAAACCTTGGGGAGGTAAACAGCTTGTTCAGGACCCAGCTAAAAAATGGGACAAAATACAACAGGTAAGGATATCTATTGTTACAAGGAAAGTGATCACTGTTGCACTTTAAAAAACGTTTACATGATACAATGAAGGCATATTATGCCTCAGAACTTCATAAATTCTAAAAAATTGAACTTGAATAAAGGCCTTGAAAGCTCAGCATGTATTATAAGAATATAAAGCGCAGCCTATGGCTGATTATCTTTTAAGGCTCAGCTAAAAAGGAAAACATTTTGAATTTAATTATCTAATACTAACCTAGTGAAAAATAATTATTTTTATGTAAAATCCAAACAATAGAGTAGGGCCATGGACTACATGCATGTCTTGTGTTTCTAAGGTTTTCAGAAAAGTGGCAATCACTAAGGGGAGAAGAAAAAAAAATCAAGTAGAAAAGAAAAATATCTTATTGATTTGTTCTGCCAAAACCACTATATACATGAAATACTGAAAATGGAGCAGGTCTGTAACTAGTATCAAAGTTTCTTTGGTCCAAAAACACACATAACACTAGCAATGTGCTTTAAATTAAGTACACATTTAAAAGGTTAACAGGACTATTCCTTAGGCAGAAGAACAAAGAGGAGCTGGTTAAAGAAAATTGGGTGCACCACAGCTACTTAAAATACTGTATCCAGGCACAATTCATTTGGATGCCTTTGAGCTCAAAGCTTATTTGAATTATACAGAGGTGTTTTAGAGAACAAAAATACTAACCTGTGTTTTATCTAAGCTCTTTCAGCTGAACTGAGCTACTAATTAAAAATCTTCACTACTCTTCCTAATTTCTGATGTACTTTTTTAACAGAGTAATAAAGCCATCTAAAAAGCTGTGTCCTTCCTCAGAGAAGAGTGTTAACATTAGCATCTCTGAAATGCCTTGTCATCTCCTGGTTTACTAATAGCATGTCTGTCATTTGCCTTGATTGTACCTCTTGCAGCCAGTCTGAACATCCTGGGCCATACTGAATGCAATACTGATGCCTGTGCCAATTGACAACACCAAGAGAGTTCACAATCCAAGCGATGCTTACATGTTACAGTACCTCTCAAATAGTACATTTAACAGATGTGTACCTGATATTATAAATATGTGACATAAAAATCTATTGGGTTGGTCAGCGTATGTATTAAAAAACCATTCAAGTAGGTCAAATTGTGGATAACTTAAAACTTTAAAGACAGCAATTTTAATAAAACTGTCAATACAATTTTCTTTGTAAAAACATTTGACACTGATTATGCTGCTTATATTGAAAGAGAAACACAAGGTCTATATCTTTAGATCTTTTATTGAACTGTGAGCACAGCATCAATAACTGCTTCTCAGCTGTAAATGAAAATTGATTCCAGATCTAACCCATCGTTTTCTGTGTGTCTTTAATCCCAAATCACCCACAATGAGACGTGAGAATCAGCATTTTGTCTATGGGACAAAGCATGTGTCACATGGCCAGCTCCACAGTGTCTGCACTGTGGGTGTGTTTACAGGTGGAGGTGCAGGTTGTGTTTCCAGGTGTAGGTGCAGGTTTGTGTTTCCATGTGTGGGTAAATGCAGCCCCTCACTGCTGCACCAGAAGGTGCTGACAGGAGTTTGGGGTGCAGTCCTTGTAACTTGCCCCACGCTCTACTGCAATGACCTACATGGTCCAAAAAATGGCAATGCACTCGCCTTGCACTAGGAAGCATCCTAGCAGGATTCCTCATCACCTCATTTATCATCCCCACAAAAACCCCTCCGACAACCATACCTCTCTCCATTAAAATAACTGCCCTAGTTGTGACAGCCCTAGGCATTGCTTTAGCCCTAGAAATCTCAAAAATAGCCCAAACACTCATCCTCACAAAACAAACTCCTTTCTCAAACTTCTCCATATCTCTAGGGTACTTTAACTCTACATTTGAAATCTGAAGGCACCCACAATGAACATCTCACTGGGCTTCCTGCAGGTTGCAGCCCAAAGAAATTCACTCAACCACTTCTGCATCAAGCCCACAGCTGCCAGAAGGCTAAAAGGAAAAGAATCCACAAAGTTTCCATGCAATTTGCAGCACTTTGACACAAGGAGGTTGAATTTGCAGTCAGCTCTCAGTTGCTGAAGCCTCTTAAGCCCTCTGGGGTGAAATTAAAGCGTATAGTCTCCTTCAGCATTTTCTTGGTGATATGTTGCTAGGCCATCATCATGTGTGCCTTAACCAAAATAAACATAACACTTACATTAAGGAGGGTTTTCCAAATCATGTTTATAACTTTTAGGAGCAATTTCCAGTTATTCAAAGTTCTATTTGAAAAGGGAATGCCAAAACTGGGGAGCACAATCAGTAACAGCCTTGCTGACGCTATCTGTAGAATAAATACCTCTCATTGACTTCAACCTGCTAGTTCCTATCCTATCCAGAAATGAAGCTCAACTTCTCAGTTACATGACTGACTGGAGCTATTGTGTGGCTGTGCTCCTCCTCAGCAGAGGGGAGAAAAGGAAGGAGATCTGTAACACCTGAAACAGTAAAGGCCCACAGCCCCATGAGTAAATACAATAAATAAGGGTGCTCGTTCACAGGAGTGAGGGAGCAAACAGAAGAGCTTTGTTTCTTGCAGCCATGTTTCTAACAATCTTCCACCTTGACAAATGGACTACTGCTAGTCTCAGAACATGGGCTGATAGATCAAACTCTCCCCACATTCTACAGACTTTCACTAGAAGTTGCTTTCCAACTACAGTTATGGATCAGTGTCACTACTGTCCTGTAAGAATTGAAGAGTCCATAGCAATTCTCAGAGGAGAAACCCTAGGGCTCCCTGCTGACCACTGTTCCAAAGAATTTTGATTTCCTTAAAATTAGAGCAGAAATAAAGGAAACAAACTTGATTTTTACATACTGTGTTGGGGTTTTTTGAATAAAAGCGAGTAAATGCCAGAGCTCATGCTTCACACTGGCTGCAGGCTTATAGCAGAAAAAAATCATAAAGACTGTAAAGACAATGATTCCATTTCCTTATAGAAATGCTGCATAAACTTCTAGAATGGTTTTAAGCCAGAGTTTTAATCTTTTCTCTCCCTGCCAGACTGAGCACATGTGTACACCTGAATAACAGCGGTCACTTGACTGCAAAATATTTATGTTGAAAAAGCCCTTGAAGTTACTTTTTTGTTGTTTATGTGTCTGACCAGTGGGCCAGATCAACCTTTCTTCCAATTTCCAATCCCCTCCTTAAAGAGATGTGGCAGAGGCTACTAAAGTGTAATGAATGAGAGATGCACCAGGGTCCTGCTGCTCAGCATTGCAAGGCCTTAGCCTGACAAAAATATAAAGGTAGACACAGTCATTAATTCAGGAAACCCAAATTCCTGAATGAGGAATGTATAACTCCCGAGTGAGCTGTATAATTTTGTCTATACTTTATTTGTAAAACAAATAGAAGAGATGCAACCATACATATGTGGGGTACACAGGAGAGCTGAAGGTTCCTTTGAAGTGCAGGGCATTTAAGAAATGTTCTTACTGTGCAGTTGTGTCCAGTTGCTTTGTTTGGAATCCCTAAGGATACAGGTCAGTTAATAGGTGACATCAGATTGGGCTGTCAGTGGTGGGCTTGGTAGTGCCTATTTAAGAGTTTGACTTGATCTTAGAAGATACTTTCTAAATGAAATGATTATATGAGAAAAAAAATCAAAAAAAATTCTAAGTAGTACAAAATGTTGAGAAACTCCATGAATGGTCCCTGTGGTGCTCTCTTTGGCTGCAGCCCATGCTGTGAATGCATTCTGGGAAGACACGAGGAGCTTTGGAGCAGTCTGAGGCTTCCTGCAGCTCCACGTCCCCACCACAGAAGGGCCCAGGCTGCAGGCCTGGCCTGGCAGCAGGGACACTGCTCACCCTCAGGATGCTGCTTGGTGAGAGGCACGTCCCACACTGACAGCAGCGAGGGCTCCAGAGCTGTCAGGACCCCTCTGTGCACTGGGCTCTCTCCTGCTCGGGGCTAACATCAGAGATGACATCTGCTCAAGTCAGTCAGGGCTTTTCATTTGATGTCAGCAAACACTGGGCCAGGTCTCTGCTTCTCCATTCACCAGTGATAAGGGATTTCAGCCTAGCAGTATAAACTCTGTAAATTCTACTTAAGTCACTAGAAAACTGTTATTGTGGGAAAACAACAGTAACTGCTACCTGAGAATATATTTCCATTTCTGTATTTTAGGCATCTCAGGATCACAATGTCATTTTACAGGATCATTTGGGCAAATTTGCAAAGCTGATGGTGTCATCAGTCACCATGTTTGCACAACACTGCATTGCACAAGGATTTTGACCCTTTGGCTTGAGAAGACATTGCAAGTCTTGCCAGTGCTAAAAAATACTGACTTGTATGACTAAGGGGTCAACTTTCACCAGAAGGTAAATCTTTCCTGGCATGACCCTAAGGATGGATGAGGTAGGCTGAAGGAGAACATTTAGGTGGTTTAAAAATAAATAAGAAAGAATGATTGGCCTATAATTAACATTTCCCAGACTGAACAGATGATCTTAGGTTGAATTATAGCATTACCTTCCTCTCTATTGCAGACATTTAAACATTTGAGTCTATTGCACATATAAAATAAAATGAAGGAGGAATTTAACACAAAGTTTCATTTTTTTTCTGATAAGAATGTTGAAATATGAATTTCACTAGCTTTCTTTCCCAGGATTATACATAAATATTTATAAAGTGGGAAGGATAGAGAATGACATGAGCCAGTTTTCTGAAAATGATTATTCATTAATATCCCAAGTACGTGGAGAAACTTTCAGTATTGATTTAGAGCCACATGCTGAGGGCTTTCCCTTTCACAAATGGGAGTCACTGGATTACTGTGGACTCCCAACCCTTTACTCTCTGACTGGAACAAAAACTTACAGATCAAATTTTCTTGTGTGGGCTTGTATAAATGGATTGCAAAGTGCAAACAAACTCTGCAGTTGTGTTGGTGCTCTTATGTGGTCCTCTTACACGCACTTCCAAAAAGCTCATCAATACAGAAAATGGGTGCAAAGCAAGGGGAGGCTGCTCCACAGTTAGCTTGGTACAGTGGAGGACAGAGACTCAGAACACATTGGCTGCTCCTGGGTGATGCTCTGTGTCTCTAATTCAAAGGTTAATAAGTCATATTTTAGCTTAGTTTAATCCACTTCACAAAGTTAACCAGCAAAACTGAAATACATTCCTGTTTGAGATTGTTTCCTCTAATGAGGAGGCAAACAAGGTTTAAGCTAATGGATTCTGCAGCACACCAAAATGCTTTTCATGCAAATATAGTATGTCAACACACAAACAGATCCAACCAATGAAATAACTTTGTTAGTTTAAATGGTCTATGCATGTATATTAGATGTATTTACCTGTTCATTATCATCTTCATCACTGCTGAGTTTTAGATCATCCTCAAGCATTCTGAAAAAAAAAGAGAAACAATACAGATTTACATTTAATGAATTAACTTTATGTACAGTGGGCCAAATCTACACCTCAGCAAAGTCAAAGGGAAAACTCAGTTCAACAACAGCAAAATCAGACCTGAGGTAAGTAAAGTCCACATATGTATGTATTAGTGATTCTTTGTGATTCTAGGGTAGAACAAATGACTTTCAGACTCATCCATCATAAAGTTTGGCAGTCAGCTGCTCTTTCATGTCCTCTTTTATTTCCACATTGTCTCACAGGGATTAGTCCATATACACCTGCAAGTGTTTCTAAATCAGAAGAGAAATTCAGCTCCAAGAAAAAGTTGTCCATGTTTCATTCCCAGTTTGGGGCACCACCAATTTCCTTTCCAGTACCTTATCAAACTGAGAATGCAGAGTGGATAATAGCAAGAGGAGGAGGTGCTTGTTTGAGGTTTGATGGGACCTCACAGTTGTTAGTGTCCAAAGGCAGACCAAACATTTTCCAAGCTGGGAACCTGCCAGTTCATACCCCCATTTTTGATTATTTATTTATATTTTAATACAGGGAAATCTCACTGCCCTTGGTTAAAGGGGAAGGAAGCTTCAAGATGTGGCTGTCCCTATGCTTCCTTCCCTTCCTTTGGCAAAAGAGTTGAATTGCAAATTACTGTATTAACACTCAGATGACTTCTTTCAATCCAAGACTTGGGTACAGGAAAACACATGGGGTAAGAAACCATGTTATTTGGTGCTAGACAGACAGAAAAGGTCTCTCATTTGGGGATCTCTCTACCCGTCTAGAGAGACGAGCAGTCACCAAATAAGCTCCTGTATAGCTTCCCATATATTCATCCTTTTATCTGAGGTGATAGTCATCTGGGCACACTTCTACCTCACACCCATCTTTTCACCTTGACAAATTGTCTTATCAGGGGATGACGTAGGAATGAATTGGCACATCTCCCCTGACCTGCTGCAGCAGCCATTAAAATCTCAGATCTTCCTTTCTGCCAGCCCCAGCTGCTTTACCCACGGCAGGAGGCTTGCAAATTGCAATTATTGTTTCCTTTTTGCCTTGATGGGGCCTGAAGTCTATGATTTTTTATTGTTAGCCTTTAAATAACTCTAGCAATCAATGGATGTTCTGTTAGGAAGGGGCTTTTTTGTTTGAAGACTACCAGTAAATCATGGAAGCCTCCTGACACACGGAATTTTAAAGAGGGGACAATAATCCCAGCGTGGAAATTTTAGAATATTTGAAGCCCTGATGGTGCCCTTAAAAAGAAAAAGTGAAGGAGATCTTTAAACTGGTTTGTGAGTCATCTGTCTTCCAGTGACCTCTGTTGTCGGGCAACCCAGTGGTTACAAAGTACCTGGACACATAACTACCAGTCATTAGCATCCTGATAAATGGCCAGTGCCTCCCTGCAATATGTGAACCCATAAAAGTACAACTGCAGCATGGATTAAAAGAAAAAAAATCTTCTAAAAGTTAGTATTTGTGAGGGGTTGACCTTGTCTGGATGCCATGTGCCCACCAAAGCTGCTCTATCTCTCCTCTTTTCATCTGGACAGGAGAGAAAATGTAACAGCAGGCTTGTGGGTTGAGAAAAGGACAGGGAGAGATCACTTAGCAATTACTGTCATGGGCAAAGCAGACTCGATTTGGGGAAATCAATTCAAAGTATTGCCAATGAAATCAGAGTAGGACAATGAGAAATAAAACCAAATGATAAAACACCTTCCCCTATCCTTCCCTTCTTCCTGGGCTGGACTTCACTGACAATTTTCTCTGCCTCCCCCCTCACAGTGGTGCAGGGGAATGGGGGTTATGGTCAGTTCACTGCACATTGTCTCTGCAGGTTCTTCCTCCTCAGGAGGACTCCTCCCATGCTTCCCCTCTTCTTCCAGCATGGGTCCCTCCTGCAGGACCCCTCATGAACTTCTTCAACTTGGCCTTCCTACAGCCTGCAGCTCTTCAGGAACTGTTCCAGAGTGCATTCCCTCTGTGGCTACATCCTCCAGGCACAGGCTGCTCCGGTGTGGGTCCCCCATGGGGTCACAAGTTCTGGCAGCAAACCTGCTCTAGCATGGGCTTCTCTCTCTACCAGGACACCAGCACAGCCTTCCCATGGGGTCACAGCCTCCTTTGGGCACATCCCTGCTGCCAGGACCCCCCTGTGCTGCAGGGCACAGCTGCCTCTCCATGGCAGCACCAGGGGCTGCAGGGGGAGCTCCACCTGGAGCCCCTCCTGCCCCTCCTTCTGCACTGAGCTGCCTGTCTGCAGGGCTGCTCCTCTCACAGACTCCTACTCCTCTCGCAGCTGCTGTTGCACAGCAGTTTTTTCCCTTTCTATAATCTGTTATGCCTGAGGCACTGCCACTGTCAGTGCTGGGCTCAGCCTGGGCGGTGGCAGGTCCATGGTCCATCCTGGAGGTTGGCATTGGCTCTGCTGGAAATGGGGGAAGCTTCCAGCTTCCACCCCTGCAGCCCCCCTGCTACCAAAACCTTGCCATTCAAACCCAACACTCAATTTTTCAGGGATTATTAATCTTTAGAGGCCTGGACTTTGGCGATGAACAGAAACTTTTAATGCTGTTTATCTAGCAGACACATTCATTTGTTTCCCCAGAGCCATTACTTGCTGTGCCATTCTCAATGTATCGCTGTGCCTTGATCTATCCACAGTCCCTGATTGTTATCTGCAAGTCTCATTACACCAGAAGGACAATACCCCCAGGAAACCGAGACCATTTTCATACAGGACTATATCATTCTGACTCTTCACTCTAATTCAATCCTACACTCCTGCTTTTAAACCTACATTTCACTTTAATGTGTAAATTATCCACTGCTTTAAAGAATCACTGCTAGATAATGCATTCTATTGTTATTTTTTAACGCAGATTTAAGTGGATATAATGCAAAGATCTTCTCATGAATGAAACCCAAAGGGTGGTATGTTTTCTTTCTTTCAGCTATTGGGTGGTTTGGGTTTTGGTTTTTTTTTTGTTTGTTTGTTGTGTTTTGTTTTTTTTTTTTCATTTTTTAAATGTTAAATTCCATTTTGACATACCCTGGTAGAAATAAACCAAAAAGGACAAAAGAAATTCCATATTGGATAAATGGAAAGAACAAAGAAGAAAACATAAAAAAGATAAATGGATACACTTACTAAACTAACCCTACAGCCATCTGAAATGGCTGATTAATAACTGTCCTCATACAGCCTATACTGCAGATACTTTCTAACAAGTACAGTAAGCACAAGACATGTTTATTGAATATTGAAAAATATAAAATTGATATAAAACATGATTAGTAGGAAGGACAACTGTTAGAGTTGGTTTCAGAGAAACTAAATTTGCAGGATTTATGACTTCCCTTCAAGAGACTAATAGATGTTTAGACAACTAGAGAGAGGAAAAAATTGGATTTTGGCATTTCTTTAGCAGTTCCAAGCTTATCACTTGGGGTATGTAATTCTTCTTAGCCCATTCTGCTAAATGAAGAATATGTCATCCCATCCAGTTCCAAAACTCAAAGCTTAAACAACAAAACCAACCAGCTTCTAAAATGCATCACACTCTTCTGGCAGATGGAATAATTAAAAAGAAGCTGAGTATAGTATCAACCAGAAATATATGGTGGCCAGATAAGTGAGGAAATAAATTAGAAATACACAGTACATGCAAATGTAGAATGCTGAACAATTCAAATAACCTGCTCCCAGAGAATATTGGTTAGAAAAAGTAATATTTTACAGAACACAAAGGAATAGCTGGTGTTCCACAATTTTAAAATGTGCTTAATATTCTGAAGACATGGGTCACAGTAGCTTGTACTGTTTAATGTTTCCATTAACTCTCATTTATAAGCAAGTACCATCTGATTGCACTCAAAGCTCAATAAGGACTTTATAAGATTGCCAGCAACCTTAATTCAAGGTGACTATTTCACGATCATATCTAGAAAGGTATTTTAGCTTCAAAGCCTAGACACAGAAGAGCTCTGTATCTACAGCTCTCCAAAACACTGTCTGGATGGTCTGAAGGTGAAATTAGGCACTCTTGAGTGAGAGGTGCCTCTAGATACCCATATGATCTATTCTGCTCTATGTAATTGTTCACCTCAGAAGCACCCAGACTGGAGATTAGGAGTGTGTTTGTTATTAAGATCAGGACAGCTATTAATAAAGGCCAATTTGGAGGCTATGGTAAAATTACAATGAATGCTGCCAATGAGGGCAAATCAAAGAGAAAACTGCCTGTATCAGAAAGCTACCTCCAGGGGTGTTATGAATTCATTTTATTTCCTATTCTTCTCTGACCCAGCTGACATTATTATTGAATATACATGTACTTGTTTGTCTTTTCATCCATAGCTAATGCAAAACACCACTTTAGGGAAGGAATAGGATTAAGTAGGATTTTTTATTTCATTATTAGAGCAATGCCATTTACTATTACAGTTGAAGTTGTGTCAGCACATTTATTATAATCTACAATTTTCAGAGGTTTGTAATTTGGAATGTGAAATTATTGCAAAGCAGAAGTGTTGGGACAAAGCAACACATTTATCTGTGGTGTAAGTAGGGGCAATCTCATTGACTGACTACAATACCCACTTCCTTCAGGGATGAATTTGCTCCCAAAGCAGATTGTTCCTACATTACAAATTTAGCTAGACAAATGGCTGAATAAGGGCTTTATTAGGATGGGTTCTGTAAAAGTCACACTAGAAATAGTAAGAACATGAACACTGAAATGGGACTTGTAGCCCATCCTGACTTTTGAGTTCAGTGGATGTTTTGTGCACACCAGACCTGCTGATTTGGGATCCTCTCAACAAGCAGGTGAGGATTTGGAGACATGAGATAATTCACTCCCTGAAAAAGCACTGCCACAGTATTACTCACAGTATTACTCCATTTCAGTTACTTTTACAGAAGATTCTGAATGTATTAAAGGAGGATTTTCACTGCATCCTTTTTTTTTTCTTGTTTAATGTATAATGTATTTAAATGCTTTTAACAAATGAATAAGGTCCTGATTCCTGATTGCTGGTAGGCTTCTGGGAAAGCTGCATTTCTTCCTGCTCTAGTTGTGGAGGGCTGGGATGGGAATCTGCTGTGTTTATAGCAACATGTTTGGCGATACAGCTTCCTTAAGGAGAAGGTGTTTAAAAGGCAGCATGGATAGGATAAGGTTCTGCATGTCTAATTTGCTCTGGGATCAGTTCACCACTGCACTGGGGCTCACTTCAATGTGAAAAAAGCCTTGTAGGAATGAAAAGGATGGAGGAAAGGGAAGAGGGTGTTGCAAGCAGACAGCCAAGGGAATACTGGACAATTCCCTAATCCTAAACTGCCCAGAAAATTAACTCCCTCATGTCAAACCAAATCTGTACAAAATGCATATCCCATCTGAGTCACATCACAGAAAACACAGGTGTTGATTCTGCACAGGAAGGAGGACAGGAAGTGGTGTTAACCAGACATATGCACATGCCATTCTTTTCTTGTCAGGTTTGTCTCTGGTAAAATATTGGGGAATATCTGGGAATACATTTCTAAGATTTCTGTGGTACAACTAGTTATTCCATCTGATATTACAGAGAGAGCTTAGACTGTTAGAGCAAGTGTCAAACTTGTGAAACTTATTAAGACTTAATCCAGAACAGGCAGGAATCTAATAAATGACTTTGGGTGAAAAAGGTAGTACACTGCAGCCTGAGTTAGGAAGGCCTTGTCACTCCTGCTTGCAGCAATATTCCTGCAGAGGGAACACGGTCCATGCAAATAGTGACTAGCACTGAGATGCACCTTTTCTGCCCCTGAACTTGCATGGAAATAAGGCCATCAGTTCAACACAATCTCTGCTGGTTTACCCCATGGACTTCATACCCAACTTGTTTTTCATTTTCCTAGTGCATTTCTCTGTAGTATATAAGGCTTCTCCAAGAGTGGTAACTCAAAAGGTATCATGCAAATGACAAACTGTATAATGGAATTCAGATGTATTTCAAGAATGTGTTGCACACACTGGAGCACAATTTTATCATTTATCAAGGGGGAAGAAGGGGGCCTATGTGTGTGAAAACATCTAACAATAGATTTCCCCAGAGAAATTCATAATACAGTGAACAAAAAACTGAGGAAATGAAAATAAACGGTAGAGTAATTCCAAAGGAAAAAAGAATATCTTTTGTTTTAAAACATCCCATCAATAAATCTTGAAACCTTATATTCATTCTTTTTCTGA
Source organism: Geospiza fortis (assembly GCF_000277835.1). Taxonomy (NCBI): domain Eukaryota; kingdom Metazoa; phylum Chordata; class Aves; order Passeriformes; family Thraupidae; genus Geospiza; species Geospiza fortis. The sequence goes on from NW_005054314.1 coordinate 5,334,633, forward strand.
AATGTGCAAGTCATCCTTACATTATTTTCTCTGAGATACTGTAAGAGTTATGGTAAAAGAAAATCTCAGAAGATTAAATGGAATTTACAAGCACCATTTACCTTAATAGTCAGGACCATTTGTCCAGCAATTTTATACATACTTAAATATAATTTATTAATTTTCCCTTCTCCTCATCCACCATTTTCTTTCATTACACTTTTGTCAATGATGAAGTCAGTCTTGCAAACTGTTACTCACAGAAGTAACTTCTGCTCATTAAAACAGATTCAGTGGCCTCAATAGGGCTCATTTGCTTAAGGTATAGATCAGCTCCTCGGCCTCTGGCCTTAAATCACCTCCCCTCAGGAAGGACTGAAGTCAAGTTTTGTGTTTTCATTGTGAAACAACCTGTGAGCAGTAGAGGTGACTGTTCTCTTCCCTGGCACAAGAAAGGCACTCATTATCCTGCTGACATGGTCAGCCTCCTCCTGGCCACTGATGGAGAACGATGGCTTGCTAGGACACACTCCATCGTGTGTTGTCACATGCAGCCTGCCTTAGTGTTCCTGGCACCATATCAGTAATTAGTGTAATTACAGATGGTGAGAGAGAGGTAACCCCTGTGGTTTTCTATTAGGTACCTCACAATTAGAGAGTGCACTTCATTACTCATCTCTCCGTATCATCTCTTAATTTCAAAAGGATTAAGCAAAATTAATTCTTTCAGTAGAAGAATTTCTTTATCCAGCCATCCATTAATGTCTACATATAAAAAGCTCTTCAAGGCTACTAAGATATTAAGTTGCTACCTAAGAGCATTATAACAACTGCTCTGTTGACAGGCATTTTGTGTTTCATTAAAACTGAGACAAGAACTTTGGGAGGAGGGAGAAACCTGCTGCCAAATTTTATGGGAATTGGCATGTTTAGCACAAATAATATTCTGGTATTTCCAGTAACTTCACCTCTCTATTGAGCTTCAATTCTGCTAGCAAACAATACTTCCAACAGAATGGGATCAGAACTGGGTCAAATATTTTAACAGTGTAACAGGAAGTTGCAAAAAAATCACAGAAAGCAGAATCCTTCTGTTTCGAGCTGGTGAGTTGGTATTTTTGCCTTAAAAACACTCATACTACTGGGATTTCCTTCTGCCTTAGAAAAGTGCAATCTCCTTCACCTTGTGTCTCCCTCACTTCCCAGTGACTCTTCAGTACAACACACATCTCTGTTTGGCAAGTCCAGAGTATGATGTATCATTGAAGCAAAAAGAGAGGGGAAAAAAGAGAGAAAAGAAAGACAAGAACAAAGGAAAGTATGGGTCCACAAAAAACACAGGGAGTGACTAATAGTTTCTAAAAATGCCAGTATAAAATGTGCATTCTTAGAATTTGTGAAGAATAAAAATGAGTACCCACCTTTTTTAGTGTGTTCAATTCTGACAGTGTGCACAAAGCTTTTACTATTTTCCCTCTGATAAACTGCAATGGCTGATATAATTTTGGGTTCTGCTATTTATCTAGAGCAATATATAGTCCAAGAGCCATTTCTGTGATACATACTCATTTCCAATACATTCCACATGAAAAACACCTGCTTACTCCAACCATATTTGATTAAAACTGTCTCCTAGCCAGAGCACCAGTATTTTCTCTGGTAAACAAGCCTTCAGTTGGCATATTTACACACAAAGGCTACAGGAACTTAGCACACAGTTAAACAATGATTGATAATTCTACCACAACTTGCAAAGGTGACTTTAAAAAATCATGCCAGTAAATATATTAAAGAAATTTGTTCAACAAGGAATGAAATCACACAGGACTGGCTCATCTATCCAATGTTCTACAGTGCATATGACCCTGTAAGTGGGTCTGGCTCCCTCATTTCTGTGCAAATGAACAACTACTTAATAAAAGTGTAAAGGAGTTCTTTACTTGTTCAAAAGGAAGACTCAAGATGTTTAATAAAGACTGGTTGAAGGACGTCTTCCAGCTGAAGGTATTGAAAAGGCAACACAGTGAGTTGTGACATGGCTTTCATGGCATGTTATGGAGAATGGGAGCTTTAGCTTCAGAAACAGTCTTTGTGCAGATGGAGGAAAGAAAAATTTGCCACATCAGGTTTTTAAAGAATGCTGTAAGCTTAGTGCCTGACTTACAGAATTTCAGGGGTGTGCATTAGCAGAGCAGAATTCCAAGCAGGAATCCAAGTCTCTGTATTGGCCTGCTGATGCTGCACAGTGAATAAAGACAGGGGCTGGCCACAGGAAGACGAGCAAATACCAGGGGCTTGTGTGTGCATGGGAGAGCTGAGCAGCTCTTTCCAAGCTGCAAAGGCACTACACCTTTACAAAAAATATGCTGGACCATGCCTGGTACACAGGGTAGTTCAGTGATGATCATCAGTAAAAATCCCCACAGAAAGCAAAAATAAGGGGATCTTGAGGAAGGTGAATTTCATTTTCACTGCCCTAATTTGTGATCAGCTCTTAAAGACACTTTTCTACCTGCAAAATCCTACATCAAGAATCCACAGCTATCTCACAGATCTGATACAGACTTTCAAAGAGAAATGAATCTTCAGTAAGACTGTTCACTTCTATCCCTAAATGAACATTCTGTTGATCAGTCTAAAAATGTATAAACAGATGAATCCAAGCAATACTAAAACTAACATAAATATAGAGGATAAAAGCAAGCAAGACTAAAACTATTATAAATAGATTGGATAAATGAAAAAAATACTTAAATGATTTCTGAATCTGGATGATTTATAAGGCGCTGCATATGCATGAGAGAAATCAAGTACCAAGCACAGTGCTGAAAACACTGACTCATGCAAATAATCCTTGCTCCTGCAAGCACTATTTTTCAGGCTCAGATCCAAACACAATGCCTGACACTGTTTGCTCTGATAATCACTCTAAGATAAACAGATTTGAATAACTGCAAATACTTCCAAGCATTTCCTTTCACTTATAATGTAAAAAGAAAAATTAAGGGATAAAATGAAAATGTATGTTTCCACTTCTAGATTTCATACATCATTAATTCTGTAAAAATATATCCATCTTCATGCTGATAGTTCTCTTTGCTTGGCAAGCTTGAAGAACGCAATATGCTAGATAACCTGATTGAAAATTTGATCCTATTGTTTAACAGAATGAGGATTGTTTCATAAGGGGCTCCACCATGTCTGTGCACATTTTCCCCTAAGTAACAGTGTAAGACTTGTATTTCCCCAGACAGCTGAACATTTACGTTGATGTACTTGGCTAGAGATCCAATCTTGCTCTGGCTATAATACAGGAGAATTTTCCTCGGCATTTTGAATTATGGCACTGAAATAATTTAACAGTGCCTTCTGTGCATGTTACACAAGTTTTCTGATACAGTTAGCTCTTACTCAAAGTTTGCTTACCCTATAAATTGTGCCACATGGTTGCACCATTCTTCATCCTGAAAACTGAGGATTTTTTTTTAGAATCACTGCAAATGGTGTAACTCTGGAGAAGCCAGCATTTCCCCACAGCCACACACACCCTGTGTACACACACCCTCCAGTCTTTACAATCCCTAGGACTAGGTAAATTCTGAGCTCCCTGCCAATTTGGGCTTGCAGAGCCCTCTACAGAGTTGGAAGAATGAAGCTGGGAAAAACCAAGAAAGGAACATTTGTGGCTGGTTTAAATGGCTGCATTAGGGATACTCACAGACACTGTTTATGTCCAATTTACAGAACCACAGAATGGCTGGGGTGGGGAGGTTCCTCTGGAGATCACCTAGTTCAGCGCTAAAGCAGGGTCACCCAGAGCAGGCTGCACAGGATCACATCCAGACAGGTTCTGAATATCTCCATGAGGGAGACTCCACAACCTCCCTGGGCAGTTTGTTCCAGTGCTCAGTCACCTTCACACTAAAGAAGTTTCTCCTCCTATTCAGATGGAACTTTCTGTGTTTCAGTTTGTGCCCACTGTCCCTTGTCCTCTCTGCTTTAATATCTCTCTCCCAAATTCATCTTGAGACCACCCTGGTCTTCCTTTACCACAAAGCCTTTGAGGAGCATTGTGGTTGATTCTCTGAGAGGCAGGTTAATATTATTTTCATACAAAATTAGTTACGAGATAAAATATATGTTACCACTGAAAAAAACCTCAAAGTATGGTCCTCAGTGCTAAAAACATTCTCAAAAAGAAAATTCCACACTACCATTTTTTTGCCTTTCTTGTTGACCATTTATATAATGTCTGGCACTAGGTTTCTTTGTCCCTGACTTAAGTACCTCAACGTTATTATCAGACAAATAAACAAGAAGATTAGTACATGAAATTGATAAATGGATACTCAGTGTTTTCTTCAAAGGGCAAAACTTAAGGATGACTCAGACTAAACTTAATTTAATTGATAAAGTCTAATGACATCATGACTTTACAAAGACAAATAATAGAACAATAATATGCTAAAATTGTCAGACTTGATCTGGTCCGTGGTACATCTAGTTCATCTGTCAGAGAAGGGTGTTCAATGGAACAATTTGTTAGTACTGAACAACTTTCCCTAACACAGCTGGAATGAAAAACCGGTTCATTATGCTCATGAAGCACCTATGTCTCCCCAAATTCTTCATTACCATCTTTTCTCAGAGTTTCTTTGAACCGTGGCTCCACTGTTGGCAGGAACAAAAGTCCTAACTGTAGGCTCTGTAAGAACCTATTTGTTTTTCCTGGCCTTTTTATCCTAACATTTAAATTGTGAGAAAATAAATGGGAATTTCATTGGTTCTAAGTGAGTCTAGGTGCTTGCCTCCCATTAAATTTCAAAACTTGATTTTCTATCAGAACAGTTATAAGGACATAACACACCTTTTTTTCCCCAAGATTATTCTTTTCTACTTTCTCATCTTACTCTACACAGCGGCCATAACAAGTCTAAATCTTAGACTATTATCTTCAGAGGAACAAGTGTGTACATTCACCTCATGCCTAACTTGCAAGCTGCAAAGCCCTCCCCACATTTGCTGAGTTTTGATGTCACTTCAATTGAAAAAAGATGAGTCCCACTAAGAGGAAATTGCACAATACACCTTGCACTTGGTGCAGGAGCTGCTAATCTACAGACTAATCCAGTTGATACATATGGTCAGGCAGTTGGGTAACTATCAGGGCACAGCACCACCTTTCATCTCCTAAGGTAATGCAAAAGTTATATCTCAAATCCAATTTAAATTGCTGCTCCCTTGAGCTCAAAGATAATTTCTCTCTAATCCTCTTCTGGTTGTCTATAGGGTAACCTTCAAAATCTCAGAAATGACACTGTAAAAAAAATGATCAAGTCATAATTTTTTAGCACAAAACTAAGCTATTTTTCCTGGTGGCACTATGTTCCAGCTGTTATCAGATTCAAGAATTTTTCAACTGCCTTGAACTCTGCATTTATTTTACTTTTCCAGATTTTTGCCAATGAAAATACCTCAGCACTGCTTGAAGAGAAAATAATCTTGTCAGTTTTATTGTGCCATATCTGAGATGATGAAGGTCATGCTAACTACAAGTCTGTTCCAATTGCTACGGGGTTGGGTGAGGTGGGCTTTTTATTTTATTTTTGGTTTTCCCCTAGCTCCTACCACAAAGTAATAGGGATTTTCCCCTTTCATTCATCTTGCCTTTTGTTGTTTTTAATCGACCACCCATCAGTGCCGAATTGCCTTGTAACTGTCTGCTGAGCTTTCATTTGACAGAGATAGCTGCTATTGTTAGCAGGAGCCTTCACTTCAGCCCATTTAACTTTCCTCAGTTTGACAGCTTCACAATAGCCACCTTCCATCTAAAGAAAACTGTGATTTAGTAGAAAGGGAATGTGGGACAACAGCCTGATCTGTCACTCAGTCTCCAGTGAGTTCTCTTGGCATAAAGTTCCCCTACAAAGCTGGAGGATGAAATACTACATGAAAATAAGACGGTCATGAGACATGTTCAGTTATACATTCTGGCAAAATCTAAACAGCAATCATACTTAAAAATACAGCCCTTTCCTTCAGTAATACCCCAAGCTGGGTAGCAAAAGAAATATTTTGACTAATTCTAAATTTCCATTTTTTACTTACATTTTAGAGTAATACTTCTCTTCCCCCCCCGCCCCTCCCCGTTATTCACCTAGTAATTGTTCTCAGATTGATCTACAAGAGCTCCTAGTGGAAACAATATGCCACAAGTAAATTAAAGCTTTCATTGGAAGAGTCGTTGGTCCTGCTCCATGTAAGCCTACATGAAATGATGTTGATGAATTAAGAGCCTGGATGTCCTCCCTTACTGATGACTGAAAAAAGTCAAATTATAGCTGCCTTAGCACAGCCTCTGAATACTTCCCAGCTCAGCTCCATGCTCAGCTTTCCTTTCATATGTGCTGTGGAAATACCTTTTTAGCTGATTTTTAACTGTTGTGCATTTATGCCTAATGCCCTTTTGCATCTAAGCTTAAATCTGGTTTTATCATTTGGCATAAATGACAAGCTGTAGACATCCCACTATTAGATTTCCAGGCACCATTTTTTCCTAGCCAGTTAAGTAACATTATTTTCTTGTCCAAAATCTTGGTTCCCAGTTTGATGAATGCTCTCTTGCTAAAAAATGTGTCTAGGAAATTGAATTTGATTACCATAAAGCATAATTTATTTCAGTCTCTCTTATGCCTTTCTTTAACTCTCATTTAACTTCATCAGAAGAGGCATGAGAAAACAGAATTGGTAGAGCTGCATGCTGCAAAAGGAACCCACTGAAATGACTTCTACATTCACCTGAGTCTGAGAATCATTTCCTGGTATTTAAAATAAATAAGTCACTTTGGTAGTGGTGACTAATCGCTGAACAACATATGAACTTCTGTTTTGTAGCAGCCATTCAAAACTGAGTGAAGAAATTACCACAACTATGTGGAAAGGTGTGTACAGAAACAGAGACAGAAAATCAGATAACAGATAAACTCCAGTAGAAAGACAGATAATAGTTACTGGAGAGGAATCTATTGCCCAGAGCTCACTTGTGAGAGAGTACCCACGAGGCTCCAGCTAGGAAGAACACCAGACTGCTCCACTGTTTCTAATTAGAGACGACATCCTTCATTTTATAGCTCCTGTGGTCTAATTTGTAGAGAGCCATATCCCCTAAAGCTTTCTGTAAACCAAATTAAAACTCATTCCATCAAGGAGTTTCAGCAATATATGGCCTCTGATCACAATACATACTCATGGTCATGGAGCTGCTGCAGGCAGTCAGCTGGGGGGTGCTGGCTTTTGTTTATTATTATTTTTTTTTAATTTTTCAAGGAAACAGCAGATTTCTTCTAGGAAAAAATATTTTAAAGACCAGAGAATCTGGTCTGTTTAAACAGTCACTCATGAGAAGGAATAGTACACACAGTCTCTCTCTACTGATTTTCCTAGTATTCTCTGACTTTTAATTAAATAATTTTTCTCCCTCCTTTTTTTATTCAAGACACCTCAAAGCTTCAGCTCAACAAACACTGCTAGCAATTCTGTTTTCTTTCTCTAAATTAAAAAAAGTTAGCTTAGGGCTTTTTGGAAGCCTTAAGACTACACAAATGCTTTTGAAGTTTGCAGTCCCTTTTAACCCAAAAAACATTCATATATTGTGCAGCAGTAACACAAACACCCTACTGGGCTTTAACCCAGCTCTGGACAAGGAGGAGAAATTCTGCCTCTGTGCCCATTGAGCTGTTGGCCTCTATGATGCCACTACCAAGAGTGCCAATTATCATTACAGCTCCTGGATTTGGACACATGTCCATTAGACTCCAAGGGAGAGCTTCATTTCACACAGACATCAAACAGCTCTGAGAGTGTGATGAGTTTTGTTCCCTACAAATCTGCCTTGAATTTGAACTGGTAACCTGAAGGTGAAAGGATCCATCATCCCAATGCTAGGGCAGATTGTGCCAGCCAGAGTACCCTTTATACCAAGAATTTGGTGTCATTTCGTGGTTGAACTTCTTACACACACCCAATTCCCTGCAAACATGGCCCTCTCCCATCCCTGAGGGCTCTGAGAGAAACACACAACTCTGTGGGTCTGGCAAAGCTGCTTGTATCAATCAACACCAAGTTAGATCCTTGTTTCCTCCCACATGCACAGGGACTTAGCTAAATTTCTTCAAGCAAGATTTCAAGAAAGTATTTATCACAGCTGGTGTAATTACAGAATTACCTGTGAAAACCCACAAAGGCTGAGGGATCTAATGAATAAGTGGAAAACTACAGCGTAATATCAAACAAAAATGTCTACAGTCAAAATATTCCACTTGGTAAAGGTCACACACTCCCTGCCTGGAAGAACAGCAGAGCAGGCTTTGAATGCAGGCAGGTGAGAGCTTTGCTCATATCATGTGAGGAGATTTTGATAAACATTCCAACCTATTCTGACAATGGGTGGCAAATATGGCAAAGCGGTTCACTGTGGTTCACAGTAGCAGTTTGATATTAAAAACTGACCAGTAAGAAATTTGATAGGCTGGCCCAAAATGCTGAGAGTTATTAACCTTGAGTAGCTTCTGGAAATGGGATGCCCTGGGCAGGCACCACTGCCAGGGAGAGTCCCCAAATCCCCAGGAGGTGCCTGCAGACCACTCCATTCTGCCTGCTGTACCCAGCTCCTTTCTCCCCACTCTCTGCACTCATCTCTTCCATTATCCACTCATTTCAAACAAAATGAATATATTCACTGTTGTGTAAAAGCTCATCTACATTTCCTGTGAGCTATTTTCATCAACAGCACTCTATTAAAGTTATTTCAAAGTAAACTAGAGAGAGAGAGCAGAGACTGTGTAGCACTATATCATGTGTCTTCTCAAACCAGTTAAAACTCAGCAAGAAGTAAAAAAAAAAAAGAGATCTATTTAAAACTAGATTAAGCTCAAGCTGCTAAAGCATAATAAATTGCTCTATTTTAACTGACTGAACTGTGCACACTTAGAATACAAGGGCATATTTCATTTGGGTTTATGCAATTGTTCAGTCTACTTTTCTACCATTTCACCCATCACAAGATGAGAGAACTTGTCAGGCAAAATTGTAGTTAATGATGTTTAATGGTGGCTAAGCCCAATAGACTTGTTTATTTCTTTTCTTCTTTTTTGTTGCTTTACTCTCACTGAAATAATGAAAATATTACATGAAAAACTTCTATATTATTTGCAGGAAAAGCTTCCATTACCAATGCCAGGTAACATAAAGCTTTATCTGATTTATATAGCAATCTATATAAATCTACTTTTATGTTTTATTTGATTCCAGCCATTAGGCTGTGCTAGGAAGTAATTCTAAAATATATATCATAGTGGCAATTCACTGTACTATACCAAATTAATCTACATAAATCTATACCTGTGTGCAGGGAACCAGCATGGTAACATCACCAGCATGGAGGAGGAATGGATGCCAGTAATTCTACTTGTAGGCTTTCTAGGAAGTTCAAGCTTTCTCTAATTACTGGGCAGAGTACAAATGTCCCCTGTTGACCAAATTCCTCCATCTAAACTAATTGTACTGTCATTAGCATAGCTCTTACATTCTAAATTTCAGAATACGAAACTGCATATTAGGAGAGGTATTTCCTCTTTATGACTGATCTAAAATCAGAGAGCTGGAGAATGAATGGGCTGTTTGGAACAGCATATCCTTTTAAAAACCTGTATTCCTTTCTGATTTAAGTTCCTTACATAGCTGAAGCCAGTGTGCTCTGCACAGCTGAATGAGGCCAGCTGGCAAAGTAGGAGCATATCAGCATTCTGACTGCTTTTCTTTTGTTTGAATATTGCCTCAGTGGCCGCACACTAAACGATGTGAACTTGATGGGCTTGACTATGACCTCAGCTAAACTGAACAATATGAAGCTGGCACATCTGTAATCTCAGGCTTGCTATTTTTCAATTTATTTTTCACCTGATTTGTATTAAGATGTGGTTCAAATTTTAAAATAAAAATAAAAAGGGTCCTTCTGCATTCCAAATCAATCAGCAAATGCTGCCATGCCAGAAGGCAGGCTTCATCTGCCTCTTCACACCACATTTGGTGAATCCCTGACTTATGAGAGCTTGATTTCTAAATGTTTATGCAGAAAGAAATGCTTTACACATCCGCTCCTTCTCAGATAGCCTACGGGGATTTCTGGCAATACTTTTTTTTTTTTGCCTGCCTTCCAGGTTTTCTCCCTGTGGATACATAAAGACAGAGTGACAGCAGGAGTAGGCTCAACTCGCAGCGAGCAGCATCCGTGCTAATTATTGATATTGACTACATGAGATAAGCTGGACATCTGTCTTTACTTTTAGCAAGTTCTACAAGGATAAACATGACCATGAATGTGGGCTGCCCCACGGACAGTGTACTGGCACTCTTTTATACTCCCAACCCATCGCTGGGCTTCTGTCACTTTTGTCTGAGCTACATTTCAGCCTCAGGTCACAAGAGTTCAAAACACAGTCAATTAATCAAACAGCTTCTATGAACATAACACTGCAGCTCAATAACGGTTTCCTATTCAACATAAGCAAGGAAATGAAAGCAGGAGGTTAATGTGAAGATAGCTAGGTTACATGTGGAGCTTTAAGCAGCAATCCTTGATCAGCCATCGTCAGCCAGTGCACTTTATCAGAGCAGTTATTTTATGTGAGACAAAAGAACAAACCCAGGATGTGTTTATGGCCTGATCCTGCTCTCAATAAAGTCAAGTCAAGCTCTTCTCTTGACTTATGCCTACTAGTTCAGGATCTTTGATCTAGGCAATAAAATTAACACAGCAACAGAAAACAACAAAGAGAGACAGAAAAACTCTCTCTTCGAATGCTCTGTGTTTACACTAAGGAAGACAGAGGATTCAAGGCTGAGGTGAAACAACTGCTCCCAGGAGGAGGGGAACTGGATATGGGACATGGTAGCCCATGGGCTGAAGTGGTGGGGACAGGGTGTTACATCAGTGCAACAGGTCTGCACGTGCTCTATCAGTTGTAGGAGGTGGCCTTCTCAAAGCTGTGATCCCAGCAGGAGGGAGTGGGAGGCCCAAATTCCTCAGTCTTTGCTGCCCAAACATGACCTGTCAAACGGGTGGGAAGCAGCGTGCTTAGTCTGCCAGCCCCCCTTTAGGAGGGCTTTTCTGTCTCAGCTTTAGAAAAGTGCTGGGATTCTGCTCTGTATCGTCCAACTCTTCTAAAAAGGAGCTGAAAAAACCCTTCTAAGCAGTGTGAGAATTCTTTTCGATGCGATAAAAACCGTAAATATGTGTTTCTAACCACTGAAGACAGCAAGCTTTGGAGGGCTTAAATGGAAAAAGCTAGTTTAGATTGAGCCAGTTCTGGGTATTGCCACACATGTCAAATTGCACTTCACTTGACAAATGGTCCCAAAGAAATCTATGGAGCTATTCAGGGGGTACGGTGATGTTTGGTATGAGTAAGGAGATTAGAATCTGGCCCTTGCTTTATTTTCAGAGAGATTTCAAACATGTGTTTGTTCTAATTTTCCCTTCCTTCTAGGATTGCTGGTATTCACTTGGCTCAGCTTAAGAGGCAGAGGGATGTGAAAAACAGCATCAGTAAAAAAAATTACAAACTCTCTAATATATGACCCAAAATAGCTTTTCCCCCTGTAAAATATGTGGCATAAACGAATTCCATAATGATGCTATGTGTTATAAAAGTTTTATTGGCACTCATTTGGGATTACCCACATAACTCACTTGTGAGTTCACTACTCGTGGGTAATGCATTCATCCCAAATGCATGCCAAACACCGGCTTATGTAAAAGTCCTATTAGAGTTTAACAGAGATTAAACTAACAGATTTTTTTACAGAAGCCTCTTATGGTACAGAGGTCCACAGAAATTACAGAAATCTTAGTCTATAACAGGCAATGTTTTCATTAGGTTTATTCTAATCATCCTGTATTAAATTCTGTAAATTCTTAACCAGTGACATGCATATCCTCTCTGCAGTTTTACATTTTTCCTCTCCCTACACACAACTTTGTGTAGTATCACAGACATGAGACTGCACTGAGAGAGATCCCAGGGCCTGTACAAACACAGAGTGCAGCAGTCCTTGCTTTAGCAACTCTGCTCTCTAAACTGAAAGGGCAGGGAACGAATGGGAAAAAAACATTGTTCATATTTACAGACTGAGAACAGAGACATAAGTTCCTAAAGGTCATACAGGAAGTCCCTGTTAAGGCTGGAATGAAAATTAAATTCTCCTAAGCACCAATGCCTTAACAACAAATTCATCTTCCCCCAACATCTGTGTATTTCTTCATCTACCGCATTCCATGCTCATTCCTGCACCATTTGAGTGTCTCTCTCCAGCACAGTGACATCATTAGTATCTGTTTTGGCCTAAAGCATCACAACACCCCCCTGCACACCTGGACAAGCCAACTCATGAGCAGCATGGACAAGGTTGTCAGGCAGTCTGTGCATCAGGAAACAACAGTTCAGTTTTGCACAATAACCATTACCAGGCACCTAAACTTGGTAACCTTAGCCTAGGGCAATTTCACAAAAAAAGCTGCAAGAGAAACAGGAACAGAGCTGATGCTGGCTGGGCACAGTTAAGCTGATTTTCCTGTTTTCTTTCCTGCTTTTCCCTGTTTTCATCTTTGAACATCTTGTGACTCATGATGACTCTTGGGAGGCCTTTACAGGCAACATTCAAACCTCCTATGCTGCCAAGCTCAACCTGAAATAGCCCCACCACCCAGAGGAGTTCCTCTGCACACTTCTGTGCCTCCAACCACACATCCTTCTTGGTCAAAATTAGGGAGAATTTCTGTAATTAATCTAAGATTTCTTTTTTTTTTCCCCTGAAACAAATGGAAAAGGGGGCAGGAAGACACCCAAAGTACCTAATTGTTTTCTCTAAGTAAATATTTCCTCTCAATATTCAGATGAATGTTCTGTGACAATTTCTGACCAAAAATAAAATGTCAGGCAATGTTTTATGGACAATATTTTCCTATTAATTCACATATGAGAGAACTCTAAAACTTGGTATGAATTAAGGTTAAACATTAAAAGAAGCATCTAATATGCCATTATAGCAAAAGATTGAAATTAAAGAAAATGCCTTGGTAATTTGCTGGGTATATTGAGTATTAATGTGATATGGTTGTTTCCAAGGAAGGTGGTAAGTAAGGAAAAATATCTCTCCTAATTTTTAGAATGATTTCCTACCTAAAGATACACGTATCGCTTGATTTTCAATCACTTCATAGCAAGTAACTTTATCTAAAACCTAAAGAACCTACCTGCTATTAACAATCTCAGCAGTGCCTAATAAAAAACCACTTAAGCACAAACTGTACTTAATTTATATGATGAGTAGCTATAAGTTATCAACCCCAGAATCCTATGCAGAAATTAAATATTCAGTTTTTCCTTACTAATTCAAGCAGGATTTTTATCCCTCAATTGTGCAAGCTTGACAGTGGGGGGAAAATGAGTCAAGTCAATCTTGCAGCAAGAAACTGTATCATGGAGGGTGCTGGGAGGAGGAGAGATGCAGAGAAGTCAGAGAGGTAGAAAGTTTACAGACTTTCAGAGCATTCTCAGTTGTCAATACAAGAATAAATATGTCATCTGTTTTCACTGAACCCATTGGCAAAGCTATCAAATTGCTGAAAAAAAAAATTATTTTACTATTTTTAGCCTAGGCAAGCCCATTGCTGAAATGGATTACAGCAGGAGTGGAAAGTGCCTGAATCAACAGATCAGATCTGATGTGCTGGATCAACACTAAGGAAAAGCTGTAGGAAGGACAAACACACACATTCTGCTTGGAATATATTGGAAAAGAAATGTCAGAGCATTGGTCAGTCTGGGAAAAGGGATAGGAGGAAAGAAGGTAATAAAGCAATAATCTCAGGTCCTGCTCTGGAATTACCCAAAATCTGCAGTGTTTTGTAGGGATTTTAAAGAGCATATTTAGAAAATTTCTTAGGAATTAGGAGAGCAGGGTCAATACAGTTAAACTCTGTCAATAATAACTCTGTAATATGTACAAGGATCTTCCACCCCAGTGCCCAAGGGCTACCCCTGAACTTAGGACTGAACTTTTCAAATTTAGAAAAGAAGGCAGTCATTTGAGAAAATCTTATTATGGAAAAAGGCCTAAAAATAAAGCTGTTTTTTTAACACTTGGGACCGAAGCAACCCCACCTCTTTCCTCCCTGGGACCCTCTGCGAACCAAACTCTGCCAAGAGGAGTAATTAATGAGAGGTTTTTGAGTCTTTAACCCAGCCTGGCTGGGCTGCAGGGCCTGGCTGAGCTGGAGCTGGCCACACACAGAGTGAGCAGGTCACCCAAACAGGGCTGTGGGAGCAGCACCCATGGGTGGCCAGGAAGGAGCAGCACCAGCTCACCTTCACACCTCTGAGGCTGTCAGGCCGTGTCCCCAGCATGTCCTGGTGTGCCAAAAGGGTGTTTTTACCTGGCTCTGCTGCCAGGGCCACCGTGGGGACAGACCAGCCCTGCCCTGGGAAGCTCTAATGCACAGGACACACAGCTCTTCCCATGGCTCTCATCCTCACGGGCACTTTGGGACATCACCCCAACCAGAGGCTCAGCCACAGGCTTCAGGGATGACTTGGCATTTGGCTTTCAGGAGGACAAGGGAACAAAAATTCATTGCAAGCTCATGTTTTACTGGAGTATTTACACAAAGCATGTGGTCAAAGTTAAAAAGCCCTCCAACTCTCTAATTCAGAACATTGTGGCACTACAGGACACCATTAATGCTGCATTTATACAGATACCCACTGCCTGAGATTGTAAGCACTTGAATGGTGAAAATATCCAAGAGGAAGAATGGGAGTTGTGTGCTATATACCATCAAGAAGCAAAACAGGCAATTTTTTTAAAGAGAACTACCTAAATCATGGATGTTTTTAAGAGGACTATGCAGGCCCTAGAACTTGATCTTGCTCTTTTTTTGCAGATGACATTCCAACAGTCTTTTGTTGTTAAATAGCTCCAGGGTGCTAATCTGCAATGGTATGTTACCAGAAAACAGAAAATGCCCAGGAGCACTTGATAAACACGAAAAGGACCTTCATGTCCTTCAGATGAATGACTCTGGTAAGTTCACTGAGATGACATTTATGACTAAGGGTACTGGGATCCTGCTCCACTGTTAATTCATCCAGTTTATCCAGCAACACACTCAGCCCACCACAGTTTATACTTGTAGCAGACTCAGCTTTTGGGTGTCACATAAGAAAATACCAACTTGATTTCAAAAATTTCAGATTTAACCACTGATTTCAGTTGGAATAGACCACAAAGAAACAATCTGTCCTCCCTCATAGCAAACAGAGTTTCACTGTTGCTTTATAAACAGCCTTCAGGAGCTCAATCCTAAAGGCTCTTGCCACTGAAGTCCTACCCTGGTCAGGCATGAGATCACTTGCTCATGAGGTTACAACCAGGAGCTGGCAACACAGCACACTTGTGTCTACCA
>NW_005054314.1:5350152-5465166 GCF_000277835.1 Geospiza fortis
CCCCACTGGGTCTCCTACAGGTGCATGCTGGTGAGTGCCAGAACACATTGGCACCATCTGGGCTGAAGTGAATGAACTTGGGAACTGCTGCAGTACCCTGAGGGCTGTCCTGGGCAGGCACAGCAAACCCCAGCACACTGTAAATAAAGAAAATGTGCACGTGTTTCTGCAAGGGAAACATGACAGATCTGTGGCAAACCTACTGCACTCTGCTCAGAAACTTTGTGGGGCTTGGTACTCACTGAATAATCTGCACTTGAAAACCTTGAATGCTTAATTCTGCATCCCTGCTTCATTCTGCTTACTTATGCTGTTCAAAACCCAGGGAAATCAACTGTAGTTTGAGTATCCAGATACTAAGTCTAAACATGAGGGTTTTTTCCGGAGTACAAGCTCTGAGGCTGTAAATTATTAATATTAATAATGGGATAAATCTGTTATGTATAAACAATGCAAGCAAACAGTAACAACCATTTAAAATTGTTAATTTGCGAATTTCTTTTCTCTGATTCCCTTTCATAAACAAAATATTTTTTTCATCAGGCAGTATTCATTATATTCATCCTTGGTGTAGTTACAAGGCAAAAAATGTGGATTATTGATGAAATAGATCATAATGACTCTTTCCAAGCCATTATCATTTATCATTTAAATGTGTATTCAATGAGCTTTAATCTGCAAATTTTTCACGTTTGGGAGACATTATGATTTAACAGATTCATTGTGTTTGCTTTATTCTTTTTTTAATACAACGCATGGCACATGTTCTGCAGGCTACACATGAAGTAATTTTACCTACCAGACTAGACTTTAAAAAAACTTACTAGAGAACAGCAGCTGATTATTAAGATCTCCAGTCTCCAGAAACACAACAGTGCAGGAAAACTGTGTCATTATACTAATAAATGAGTCCTGAAAATCTTCATAACCAGGTATACTGGCCTTTCTTCTGAAAAGTCTCAGTCTCCCATTACTTCTAAGGACAGCACCTCAACCAATCACACCTGAGATTTCAACTATATAAATTTTCTCTAATCTCCTAAAAAGGTGCTTTTTCTAGTGACTTAGATTAAGCAAACAAAATCAATGAATGCTCTCTTGCTGGTATTAATCAGTGTGAGTTGTGTACCATATATTACCAGGGATCCAAGCAACATCAGGCCTTGTGTGGGTTTTTTTTTTAATAACAAGAGTCAATTAAAAATAAGGAGAACAATGGTTAACACTTTGGCTAAAGAAAAGAGCACAGAAAGTTCTGTCCTTTGGAGAAGGAAGGTGATATTGGATTTTTGGGTCAGTGTTTGCATAGCTGCACAAACTGCAAGAAAATCCAGCAATTGGCAATACATGAGCTCTTACCAGGTTTTGGCTACAGCAGATTAATTCCATATCCAGACTGTACATAATTCACTTAACACCCTTTCTCACTCAAGTTTTGAAATTTCCTGAACAAAATCCCTCTGAAAAGGACCTGCACTTTCTCTGAGCACACTCCCCTTGTCACCAGGAGCACTGCTATTTGCTTTCAAAGACATGATGGCTAAATGCAGACAAGCTCATCCACCCACAGCCCTGTTCAGACAAGCTCATCCCCAGTTCACAGCCCTGGCTGTGCTCTCCTGCTCTCTCCTGACATCATCCCTGGCTGCTGAGGGGTGGGAGGGCTCCCAGCCAGGCAGGATGCAGGGCTCAGAGCTGCTCCTGGGGCACAGCTTCCCTCGTGCCTTTCCTACTTACAGCAGGCTGCTCTGAGCTGGTTCAGGGCTCTGACAGGGAGGGCAGTGATGTGCACATGACTGACACATGTGCCAGGATCAGTTAGGAACAGTGGCCTCCAAAACATCTGTGAGACACTGTGCTCCTCCTGGGGATGCCCTGCTGCCCTGGAGCAGCTGAGAGCTCACCAAGGCACCACTGGGCTCCAGAGTGAGGAGCTCTGCCTGCCCCAGGAGGGGAGCTCTGACCACCCTCAGGCCATGCCTGCAGGCAGCTGAAAGGAATGACAGTGCTGCAGGCTTTTCTCCTCACCCCTCACAATTCTGTAATTCCACAAAAAGCCATGGCAGGACTGCTGCACTCTGCCCACCTGAGGTGCACCGGGCACCTTCATTCTGCCCTCAAGCATGGTTTGCCCCATGCTCACATATTAATGAATTATTCATAGACTTTCTGAGGACAGCTGATTTTTCTGTGAAACACAAGTATGTTCAAGTATTAAAAGATATGTATCTCAAAATAAAAAAGAAATAATCTATTGGGCTTAACAGAAAATAATCTCACATAAAAGGAAGTATTTTTTAACAGCACACATCTACTTTATGGTACTGGTCTCAACTTTATGCTTATGAGTTAAGGAAACAGCCCCTTGGTGGATTACTTTTCATAGTTTGCTCAGTAATGTGTTTACAAAGCCATTGTTGCAACTAGATGCTTATATATTTTGATATACAGTCTGCACTACCACAGTACATCTTCAGAGGTTTCATGCTTATTTCAAAAACCGATTTAAATGGTTCTTTACCTGCCCTCCCAGTAAAACACAAGTTTATTGCCAGATACTCCAGGGCTCCATAGTCCAGTCTGACAGTAATTAAGGCAGAATTAGTGGTGTTTTGCAGGAAATGATAACTGTGGCAAGTGTAGAGCTGGATGGGCCAAATTCATCTCTGACAGCAAGTCCTCTGAAGTAACTAACTTACTCTAGGAATTAATTCGACACTTCAAATTTCAAATAATGGCCTCTATTTTTAACTGTCTGAAGCACATAACTCAGGGCCTGAGAAATGTTAAGTGGCTTTTATTTTCCTTTGTTAGAAAACGGTGCATCTACTCACCTGCTTTTTACTGTGTATCAAGTTTCTACTCCAGAAATGGGAGTTTTGTTAAGACAATATTGCATTATTTGTTAAGATAATATAATGCATTATTTCAATGCAACCTGCTTATCTTCCTTGATAATGGACACTACTAGTGATAAACATTTCTCTAAACCATGCAATGAACAATACAAACACCATTAAGCAAAATTTTGTGTTTGTAAACATCTGCAACATTTCCTCTGATCCTATAATTCTAAACTACACCAATACATAACAAATCCAGTACTTGGGCAGTACAGTCTTAAAAAAAACCAAAGGTAGTATTTTTCCATGACTTCTGCTTGAATTTAGACTCCAAACATGGCCTTGGATTTGGACACTAAGCTTTGGCAAAATAATCTCTTCCACAGTTTTAGCCATAGCTGTTAAATTTGCACCTAGTTCTATATGGTACTCGTCTGATTCCACAGCAGTTATCTAACTCTACAGAACAGCTAATCCAATTCAACTCCATTTGTCCATTAAGAAACATCCTTTTTCTGATATGTAAACCCTACATTTTTATGGTTTTTTTTTTGTTTTGTTTTTGTTTTTTTGGTTTTTTCTTTTTTTTTGGTTTTGTTTTTGGTTTTGTTTTTTTTTTTTTCCCCCAAGAAGCCAGCAATCCCCACCAGGACTCTAGAAAGATGTGCCTAGCTGCTGCCAGGATGCAGCATTCCCCTGTGTGATGGGGGCTTGTTCTGCTCCTTTGTGACCTTGGGAAGGTGAGCAGGGCCCTCAGAGCATCCTCAGGACCCTGGGGAGAGTGAGGAAAGCACAGGTTTACAGGAGATTGTGCTGCAAACTGATCTGCAAGATTGTTTGATTTTGGGATGAGGGGTATTCCCAGATAAAGGGAAAAAGAGCAGGAAATCCTTTAGGTGACCCTCAGCACCTTCTCCCTTCAGGCTACTGCTGCATTCTGCTCTCCATGGGGAAAAAACAACTTAACCTCCCTTACCAGTGAAGGACTTGCACTATTATCTCCCTCTGACTGTTGCATTGATTAGATTGGAAAATGAGTAACTTTTATCACACTTGATCTGAAATAGCACTATCTAGCTTATGTTTATCCCTTTCCATCTACAGAACAGATAATTGCATGGATCCTTGGAGTCAGAGGAGACACTGTGATGTCTCTTTTGATCCCTTGTGTCAGGTTAAAGGAGAAGGAAATGGAAAGTTAACCTGTGATTTAACACTGGCCACTGTCTGGCCCCTGCTGCCAGTCTGGTCTGGGGGGTTCAGACCTTTGCAAGTGCATGTCTGGCTCCCTTCCCACCACGCAGGTTCTCTTGCTGCCACCTCAAATGTCACAGTCTGCTGGATTCAGCAGTGTGAGCTCTGAATTGCAATAGATTTTTGCCTAAAAAAAATCAAGTCACAATTTTTTGGGGGTTTTGCTTGTTTGTTTGGTTTTTGCCTTTCATTTCTCTCTTCCTTTTTTTTTTCTTTTTGGTATAGGGAAAGGCAGATTATTTCAATTAAGAGCCTGTCTCTGACATTTGTAAGCAACCTTTCTTCAGTTCAGTGCAGCAGTTGCAGTTTTAAGTTTCTCCCTGCTTCTGCCAGGATCTAATTTTCAAGGCCCGTTGCCATGGCAGCAAGTTGGAATTTTAATCCAGTACTAAAGGTCAAGACAGGTCACCAGTTTCAGTTCCTCTTCAATCTCCCCATAAGGAGCCACAAAAAGAAGCTGAGATAAAGGTCTGACCTAACAAAAAATTCCAGTCTAGCACACAGCCAGACTTGAAGCTCTATGATTTGTACGGGCTCCCGAATTTGTCTGGAACTATTGAAATTCATGCTAAATCAAATACGGGCAGCACCGATTCACATTCCTCTCTCTGCAAAAAAAATCATATCTATGTCCTTAAAACACAGTTGTGTGCATTTAAGTAAGCAGGGACACCCAAAAAGCAAATACTTAGTCGAGTCTAACAGGTAAATAGCTGTGAAAGCAATCCCCTCATTACTGCAGGCATTTACTGCTTCTGCAGGCTCAGATGAGCCTGACAGCTGCACTTAACATCTTTCCTGACAATATGAGGTAGATGAATCAACATCTTTCTTTCAAAACCTGTAAGGATCTTTTTGTGAAGCATTTTGAATAAATAAGACATTCCAGTAAGGGACAATTTTGTTAAAGCCAAATCACTTCCTCCTGTGTTTCCATGAGATGGATATTAATTAAACAATTGCTTTGTACCTACTGAAGTAAGGCTATAAACATCTCCCTCCTCCTCCTGGGCTACATTTCCTTGGAAAGCTGCATTTGCAGCATTAGGAAAGTCTCAAAACGAATTTTCTGAGATGTATGGACACAAGTGAGCGAAGCAGCTCTTCCTCTGGGAATTTAAAGCAATAATTAGCCCAGCAGTGGGGAATATTTTCCTTTTTTATCGTTTGGGAGGATGTATTTGTAAGGTACAACTATTCTGAACCAAGGGCTATCCAAGACAGAGCATAATGCAGTGAGCGTGGCCTTGCCCCATGGGGTGTTGTGAGAACTTCATAAAAAATAAGCCTTCTGGCCAGAAAATTGATAGGCTTTGGAGTCCTGCTGAGCCCTCTGCCCAAAGGATAATGGCAGCAATAGAAGTTCCTCTGGACAGAGACTGTGAAGCTGAGAAAAATGTGGTGGATTATTGGGGTTGTCAGAGGGATTCAGAGGAAAGATGCAAAGGATTAAGTTGGTGTATTAGGAAAACTGGCTGTTAGTCTTACCTAGGGTATTTAGGACACAAATTGGGAGTTTCAAGACCACTCTGGTATTATGAATGCCAAGCTTCCTGGCAAAATCCATTCTTCTCTCAAACTTACCACCCATTTCTGATTATGACTATTCTGCAGCCTGGTTCAGATGAATCTGGGTGACAATTTTCTCTGTCTGAGGCTACTCAAGTCTAAGCCATGACAGGAAGAATGAAAGGGACTGGAGCAAAGGGCATCAGGAAGAAAAAATCCAGAGAGAAAAACGGCTTGGCTCTGGACCAGAAATTTACTGACAGGTCAGAGTTAAGACAAAGGGAACATGGTGAGGTCCAAATTATGGGAGCCAGAAAGCCAAGCAAGAAGTTCATTTGTATGTCTTTTATCAGCAAGTGTGGGTCACAAAACAAATGGGTGGGAGAGGGACTGAGTGTGGTGGCTTCCTCTGCTCTACCCTGATTTAAATGTTCAGATTTACTGAGTGCATTTGTTTTTCAAAATGAATGTTTGAAGTTGCACTGAAGTTCGGAAGTGACTCCATCCCACAGAAATGTACATTGGGAGGTCAGTTTGAGACTGGCCTTAAGCCATAAAGGCACAACATATGCTGCTGCCTGTGAAAAAGCTCTTTAAAGACAGGGAAACCTGTGGAAGATTTGCAGTCTAACCACTTTCCAAAATGGGAAATGATATGTAGCAGACAGGGAAATACATCAGGAATCCAAACATGTTACTGTGTGTAGTTTACCTCTCTCTATTAATGCTGACATTTCAGTGGTCGCAGTTCAGTGACTGCATGCACTTGGCACTGACACAGGAGTGCATCCTGCTTCAGAACAAAGTATTTCAATTGCTACTCGTTAGTTAGGGCAAATAAATGTTGAATTTTTAATGGGGGGTTATACAGTATCAGAAGAAATTCAAATGGTTCAGTGCCCACTTGAGTCACAATCAGCAATGCTAGCAAGAATGCAGTTGGTTAGCTTGTTTCAGGCAGCCTTAAAGGCAGTAAGCCTCTGATAGGCAAGAAAAATTATTAAAAATTGATCAGCAAAATATCACAGAATTAATTTCGTTCTGTTCCCACAATTTTTTAAACTGATTTATAAACATGTCAGGAGAAAGAGATCATGGAAAAGAATGTATTAGAAAATAACTTTATTTTGACAGGGAGGTTAAACTGTATGTAAGCCAGCTGAATAATGAAAACAAATTAAAAGCCTAATTTAGAAATTATTTTGAATTATGGGCTTATCTTCAAAGATGAAGGGCTTTTAATTATGACACTGGATTTTCACGTATTTCACATCAGCTGAAAGATTTTGCAAGTTTGCTTCTATAGGCAACTGTCCATAGGAAACACTTGTATATTTCATTCCAAATTACTTCATACTTTGCTGAAAAGGCAATGCCTGCAGCAGTGAGGAACAAAGCAACAGTCTGGACTGATTATCATTGCTTCAAACCCAAGAATTTACAAGGCAAAAAGGATTCAAAGAAAACTTCTAGCTTACAAAACAAAACAGTAAATATGAAAGATGAGTGACACTTCTCAAAAGAGACCCTTCTATTTTCATCTGCTATTTGTCCTTTTAATATAGTACACTGGAGCTCTCTAAAGATTAATGGAGTTCCAATTACATGCCACTGTTGTTTCACTTATCATAATTTGTACATGGCAGTGAGAGGCCCTGGTAGTCATGACTTTCCCAGTTTACCCAGAGGGAATATCTTTGGAACTTCCCACTTCTAACAAACAGGCAGCACTCAGTGCAATGATTCAGGCTGGCCACGTGAAGGTAGGCTGTGACAAAAAGCTGGCTGTCACCACTGAGGGCTCACCTGGTGCTCTCATGCTTTGTTATGGTCAGCTAAAAACTGTAATTAGAAATAGGAACATTTCAGCTTCTCCTGTGTGTTACACCTGGGCTGCATTGTGACTGCAGCACTGATAGAGAGTTGATACATAAATAGAAACCTGCTTCCTATGCCAGTTGGAGATGAATTTTACATTTTTGGTTCCTGGTACATTTTTGGAAATTATGCATGAAGATGGAATGAATCCCTTTTTCTGCTGTTGTTGTTTTTTTTAACTGATTTCTTTCCAGGTTAAGAATTCATCAGTGCTTCTTGATTTGAATGTTCTGAATAGTTCTGAATAACAACATTACTTGTTGTTGCAATATCTAATACTTGGTGTAAAATCCTCTTGATGTCTGATTACTCTCCATAAGGACCTCATGCTGATTCATTTCAAACCGTGAATTACCTTTAATTCATAGCTTGCACATGCTGCCAAATTTTGTTTTCTATGTTCCCAGGTGGCTGTCCCTGACACAGAGGAGATCTTCCAAAAAGCCATTAGATACTTATGAAAAGTATTTAGATGTTGAGAAGCACATTTCCATTTTCAAACACGCTTCCATCAAGTATTATGATAATATTTGGGATTAGGAAAGTACTGGTATTTATGTGAATTTTTTTGGAACTGTGAAATGAAATCCTGGCCCAACTGAAAGCTGTGCTGAACACACTTAGGAAAATCCTTGCTGAAATATCACAAAAAGATTTTCAGCTGCTTGCTTTAGTTTTAAGCTCCCTGTATTTTGCTGCTCACTACTCCACACACAGGTTGTGTACCATTAAGTATGATGGATAACAAAAACTCCATAAAGATAAAACAAGTTGGTTTAGTCTGATCTATAAAAATGTGCTGCTCTAAGTTTTTAATGGTTTCCGGCAGTTCACTGAGCCCATGAGAAGGGCCTTTTAATACTGTATTAATACAGTAAGTATAGGAAGTAATTTTATGACAGGGGAAGAATACCATTATGATTACATTCTTCTTTTTAGCTAGGCTTTTATGGAAACTACCCAAGACTACTCTGCAGTATGATTTCAAAACACAGGATGTGCTTGATTAAAAAGGTTCTGGGTAGATTCCAACTGGACAAAGGCCAAATGCTAACAACCAAAACAGAACAAAAGGACTGGATGTTTGAGGATGACATACTTGCAATGGCAATTATATAACAGAAACCCAAGTCATGAGCTGAGTCCGTCCCCTCAAATTCATGGAGGCTGACAGAAAATCCTTTGCAGTGCAATTGGTTGCACCTTATCTGTTCCTGCTTACTCTGCTTCATAATAAACTAATCAGAGCAGACTGGCTGAAAACTGACCGCACAATGCCCAGCAGAGATTTACAGTGAATTTGAAATTACAAAAAGGGAAACCAAGTGCTGCAGTTTTACATAGCCTGATTTCAGCTGTAAAAATTCACCACAGTACACACAGATGCATGCACATCAGTTTTCAAAATTTCATTCTCAAGATTTTTGAGTGTAACTTAGGAGCTGAGTTTAGTTATAAGTCCATGTTCTCATGGGCATAGGTGCAGAATTTAGAAAAAATCCTGACTATTCTAGCTTCTATTTTACCCACTGCACTGGGGATTTGGTTTATTCAGTATGTGGATGTAACAAACATTATAAAAAGGATGAAATTTGTATTTCAGAAAGCTCTACTTGGACAAGAAGCCATGCATCTTGCATCCCTCTACAATAGCAACAGATTGGTAAATTAATCCACCTTGCAGGATGTCATCTTCACTTTTCCCCCAGAAGCGTGCACTTGAGAAGTTATCTTGCAAAAATCATAAATCCCTTTGGTCTGATCTTCTATGACCCCAATGTCCCTACACCTGAACCCTGCAATGACACACAGACAGCTTGGCTGCTGGAGCAGGATGCAGCATCATGCAGGTAAAGTATCTCTGTGCTGCATTCACCCCATGGTATAACTCAGCAATATGGTGAAGGCAAGCACATTATTACCAACTCCTTTGGATCTCTAACAAAGCCAGTGGAATCTACAGGACTGTCACTAGGACCAATGTAAATGGAAAAGATAATTTAAGTTTCACTTAAATTGCACATGAACTTTAAAAAGTTGGATAACAGCTAGAAACATAACCAGGTTAAAGGGACTCTAACAAAGCATACGGATGAACAGAGTCAAATTCAGCCAGATTTGATCAAACTGAAATATGGATGACAGATCCTATTGACAAAATATGTAATTGGTGGGGGATAGAGTTTTGAAGTCAGTAACACCATAGTGTGTGGCTGAGAGCATAGCAACAGATATTACTGGGGATAAGCTGGACTGTCATTTCACTCATACACTGCAATATCCCCAAAACCCACCAGTGTTAGAGAGACTAAATCCTCCTTTATACAACTGCAATCTGATAAACACTCTATCATTAAAATACACAATGACTGCAGGAGCTGCCTACCTCTCAGGGTTTGTTTGGACTGCACTATCCAGCTCTCCTTGATACCATTACATCTTTCTGTCCCACTCCTGCTTTAATTTCATTATGTGCTCAAGTACTGCAATTCCCCATGAAGGTGCTGGTAACTGCACACACAGATCTAAAGAAACACATTGGCCTCGTAATTCCAAGCCTCACAGTGGACTGCCTTCTAACCTCCCAAAGCCCTGTGGAAATTCTTAGAAGCTGCCTTAACAATTTTTCTGCAGTAAAAGAGAAAAAGTGATAGTAATGGGTTAGCTGATCTTCATTTGGAAGCTAAAAATAAAAGTAGCTTTATTGCAGCTCTGATCTCTCATGTGTAAAATCTATCACCTACCGTAAGAAGGCAGTTCATTGCAGCAGAAATCTGATTGATAGTACTGGAACTTTAGATCAAGCAGCAGAACAGAGAACAACTGGTTCATAAAATGTACTCAGTGTCTTCGGGTTTTATATCAGGCTTCCTATAGAGAGCTTTGGTCCCATTAAATGCACTATATACCACTGAGCTCTGAAGCACTGTTCTTTTGAAATTCGGCTTATAACTATAAACCATGATTGACAAGTCTATTACTGTTGGTTACAAACTATTGAAATATTGTATTTTATGGTACACTCACTCAAATATTTTTCACAGTGGAATCCAAATACATTTGCTTTTAGAGAAAAATAATTTTAAGATGCAATAATATTTTTTCCTTTTTTTTTTATTATGGAGTGTGCTTGATGCTAGATTTGGATCCCTTTGATGTTCTGAAACATGAATGCACCCATCCTGTTACCAAGAACTGTGTGTATGGTTGGCTAGAGTCTTCACAAAAAAACAAGTCATTACTGGAAGCCAAACAGCAAAGGGCAAAAATTAATTTGTCACTAAGTTTAAGAAATAAATGCTATTCATGCAAATTAATCTAAATATCATTAGCATTCCTATCCAATTCTCATTTAATCTGAAAAAAACGATTTAATTTTAAAATTTGATCATTTGCTCAGCCACGATTTTGTAAACGTTTACTCAACCAACTGTATTTGAATGGGCACTTCCATGACTTGAGTTTATGAGAGAAGAACTGGACCTTCTGAGCCTGCTGAGTACATCAATGGATTCAGCACCCACATCTACAATAATCCTGTACCCCCACACAGTCACAGACACATCACTGAACTCCAAGAAGACCTTTTGTGTACACAAATTTGCACTAAAAATCAGTATATTTAAATTCATTTTTAAAACTTGCCTAGATATCTCCACATTGATTTTTCTTCCTCTATAGGGATTTTTAAAATTGTGTCTTTAGTAGATGAAGGGCAACCACTAGAATAATTCTGAAGTAATTTTAAATGAACATATTGTATTTACACAACTGTCAGTTAAGCTAGTGCGGTTCTGCATTCAGTACTTTAGAACACTTAACACTAAAAAACCCAGCAGCTCTGAACTGAAATCAGACCCATACATTTTCATAAATATAAAACAATAGCCTACTGTTCAAAGTTGCTATTTAGCTCCTGTTTGCAAATTAGAGAACCTGGGATAAAAGTAAAAAACCAATTCATTCTCCACTCTGCTACACTACTGCAGCCTTACACCAGAGAAGCACCAAAGAAAAATGGTTTAACACAATGGAGAATTAGCTCTTTCACAATTTTCAACTGTCACATTTATAGATCATCTGTGATTTTCAGCTGTTTCAAAGTGTATGAAACTCAAGACCAGCTTTTCAACACCAGCAAGCAGAATCATTCTGTATGATGTGTTTTACTCTCACTGTATGAATGTAAAAATTCCTGCATCATCTGTTCACTGGGTTGCATTTTCTATTGTAAGAGGCTTAGTATCTGATGAGAGAAGCATAAAAGTGATTTAATTTTGGCAAGCTGTAGAACTAAAATCAGCATTATTTCTGCTTAATAAACTCATCTTTCACACATACCTCTGTTAGCTAATGCTTAAAAAGAAGAAACAGTAATAAGCACTGGAAACATAAAACTGGTTTATGGCTAATTTTTAAGGACTACAGAGAACACCTGAACACCAGGACAAGATTATGAGCAGAGCTAGGTTTTAGTTACCTTTGGAGAAATAAGCCCATGCTTTATGATAAATTTAAAATGAGATTTAAAGCTGGAAATAATAATACTTACGACTTTTGTGGCACTGACTTAGTTGCAACTTTCCCTGCTGGATCACTCCACTCTGCAAACAAAGGAAACACATTTTCAAATGTCAAAAGATTACTGTAGAATTAAAATGCACCCAAAGCTGTCAGCCCATCTAATTATACTTGGTTTCACAACATGCCACAATGCATAACATGTAATAAAAAATGGAACTGATCTGCTTTAGCACCACAGAAATTAATTTTTTAGCCTTTGTTTTAATGATGTTAAGCAGACAAAAAAAAAATATACCCAACCCTGAGTGTTAGGACTAGGATGATAAAGACCTACTTTGTACATTGTATCCTGAGGTCAGATGTTGGGAGTCCTACAAAGAAGAACACACAAAATGTCAGCATTAGTTAAATAAGATGAAGAAGGTAAGATATATCTTGGCTTGCTAGATTAAGGGCACTGGCACCATACCAACATGGAAGGAGATGGCACAGGGAGGGGATCACAGCATTGTTAAGGCAGCACCAGTGACATTAGTTTAAAAAAAGCATTAACTGTGGAGACAGAGCACCACTGAGGGACCCTTCAGAGCTCAGGCAGGAGCATGTCCTCAGCTGCTGTAAATCTACACCCCCCTTTATGGAGACAACACACAGATTTACACCCACAGCAGCCCCAGCCTTCCCCAGGCTTGGCCATGGATGTGCGCAGGAGCCATGCAGGATGTACAATTTAGAACACAGCATGATTGCAGCTATACATTAAATTCAGTGCCATTGCCTTTCTGTTGCTTGATCTCACTGCCTGGAACTACAGGAACCTTTTATTGGTAGTCACTGCTTTTATTTGGACTGTGACACACGGGATTTGATAAAGACACCGGAAGTAGATCTTCACCTGATGGAAATTGGTCCAAATCCAATGAAATCAATGGAAGTACAACAACTTAAAACCAGCAAAGAGTCTGGCTTACAACACTGAGCATGCTAATGCCAGGATTCTTTTTGGTTCACAATTACTAAGCTGTTTCTTTAATGTCACTGTGTTTTCTGGCTTAGTTTTTCTCTAGGCTCTGTAGTCCACAGTGATTGTCATCAGCTTTCCTTCCAAGCTGAGTTTGATCAGTTGAAATTAAGGTGTTATTTACAACCTCATCCTACAGCCAGGCACTACTTTGCTGGAAGTGTTAGTTCTGTAGGATGTTAAAGTCATTAAAGCCCTCACTGCACTTCCTCTTAGGGCATTATTAGTTCCCAATATTATATTGTGCTGTCAGTCAGTCCCTTGTGAAGTAAATAATGCCCTAAGAGTAAACATGGCACTTTAAATTTGAATGTCAAAGGGATAAGTTGTTTTGATAAGCTCCACCTCTTTTATCACACTTCCTAAATGTATGTTTCTCATGAGAATACCTTTATTTTAATAGCTAAATTGAAAACTTCTAACAGTGCCTGTCTCTGGTTTATATGGCTGCACAACCTAGCCATATTATGTCCTAGATGCATAATTTGGCAAGCCATAATTGATTTAAAGTGATGTTCTGAAGAGACACTTCTCTTGTATTTTTTAAAGTAAGACTTGCAAACATGAAAACATTTATATACTTGCCTATTTCCTGCAATGCCAGCTCAAAAAAAAAATTAATTTATATTTTGTATTGAAGTGATATGGTCCAGAATTTTAGGATCAACATTTAATGTGCCCAGAAATTAACTTTGATGTGGATCTTAAAAGTTCAAAGCCAAATTGATAGAAACAGAAAAGCAAACCCAAAATTTTAGCTTCTCTGAACCTCTGCTTATACTGCTACCAATGGAGATAGTGTCAGTTGAACCCTTTAAGGTGAACTGTGTCAATACAGGTTTTTACCTGCTGGAAGCTGGGTTTTTGTGTGGATTTAACAATTCAGTGTGGATTACATGAACCAGAGGCACTCTCTAGGCAGCTGTGCCTAGACTCTGTGCCTCCCTCTGGGGTGTGACACAGACAGATGCCACCATGCTCTTCACATGGTGACCTTTTCAGTCACCATAACTTGACTATGCAGCCAAAACCTCACCATGCAATCAATCAGTAAGTGGGAAAAAATGTCCATTTCAAACTTTTTCATTGCACAAATAATAATGGAAGAAAAGCAAACTAAATATATTTTACTTGATGTAGAAAGACTCCCATAACAACAGAGATAAAAAGCTCACTTTGCTTCCACTGGGTCTTCTGCAGCTTTAAATAAGCAGTTCTATCAGTAGCAACAGTCTGATTGGGAATTTCCAACTAAAAATAGTATCAGATTTTTTTAAAGTGGAACCAA
Organism: Geospiza fortis; assembly: GCF_000277835.1. Taxonomy (NCBI): domain Eukaryota; kingdom Metazoa; phylum Chordata; class Aves; order Passeriformes; family Thraupidae; genus Geospiza; species Geospiza fortis. Next base: position 5,364,470 of record NW_005054314.1, read on the forward strand.
TTAAAAAAATAAACTCTCCAGCAAAGATCACTCAACAGAACAGAACAGAATGCTAATCAAGTCACTGGTAATAGCTCACTTGTACCTTGCTTGGGATAGAAAACTTGGTCTGCTCAGCCTTGCCCGGAGTGTGAATAGCAGTGAGAGGAGGAGGCCAGGAATGGGTCATCTCCTAGGGAGAAAAGAAAAAGTTTAGAAAACAAATTCATGTACATAAAGAAGAAAGAGAGATAAAAATGGTCCCATCTGCTCCACTGAGCCTGGAGACAGAATAGCTCAAGGAGTCCGCCCCACCATGCCAGTCATAGATGAACACCTAAACAACCTCACAGGCAGGACTTCTCAGAATGAGAGTGAGGACAGGTTTTACTCTTGAAAATTGTGGCCATCCATGACTCCATCAGAGGCCAACTGGCTCCTCCTCCGTGGTCAGCCTGCCAGGCTGTATGAATAGAGGAGGGCTCTACCTGCAAAGCCCAGGCAGGAAGGGGGGACCCTCCTGTCCAGCACTGGGTGCAGCCCTGCAGGGGAGTGCATGGAGGCAAGATGCAGCCCTATTCAAGACTGCAGAGTGGCAAAAGAAACAAGAGGCAAGTCTAGAAAAATTTGGAATGGGCTTGCAGCATGAATGTCTGGTGTAGGAGAGAGCAGGGACAGCACCACAGCATCTTCTTATGGCATTGGCCATAGTCTCTTGCTGTGATTAGCAATGTCACAGCCCCAGAGCACTACTGATTCCACTTTAAAATGAGGGACTGAGAAATCAGGTGAATCCAGTGAAACCTGCCTACTAGACCACCTAGGCAAAACCCATCCATTTTCTATATCAGTGTGTTTATTCATCATTTGTACACCCGTGTCACAATTATCTTTAAAGAAACAGCCTGGGTGCCCATGGCTACCAAGCACCAGCAGAAGAGCAGCACACACCCACTCCTTCCCAGTGCAGGGAGCTGCTGCCCCAGCAAGCCTGACAGGAGCACACTGGGGCTTGTGCTCATTGAAGCAGGGGCAAAATCACAGAAACCAAGGAACTGCACAACTGCTGGCTTAGGCAGAACTTGTAAATGCCCTTCCAATGAGTGTGCTTTATGGAGACACGGCTTCTTTCTTGCTTATCTTGTTTTTAATGTAATAAATATCCAGAGGGGCAGTAATAGTTGTCTCTGGCATTCTGTTGCATCTTTGTCTTGGTTGTTTTTCTTTGCCTAAAAAGCTCAGAATTCTTTCTTGAGACAAGGGAGACAAAGAGCAGAAGAGCCTCAAATCTCAGAAATGTTATGTGCAATGGCCTGACTGCAGTAAACTACATTTCCCAGCTGCTATTACACACTGGTCAAACCCAGGGCTAGTCACAACAAAGCTTATAAACAGGTCAGTTTCTGTAGGTAACATGACAACCACTCAAATGAACCACAAATAAAAACATAACATAATGCCATTGATTAGGAAAATATAGGTGGTGTAAAAAGGGCAGTGTGGTGGGTGAATTTTGGCTAAACACATGCCCCGGTTGGCTACAGCTGGTTGTAATTACAGTTCACTGAAGACAGAGCCAGCAAGTTTCAAAATTACAGTTGTCCCTCCAAATTATGTCATACAGGAGAGAGAAAGGAAAACACTGCACCATGGTCCTCAGTCAGTGGGACAGGCAGACACAGAGACTTTCTTGGGCAGATGGGCCAGGCTGCACTCCTGGAAGAACTTCTGGGTTTCTGCTGTGGAGCCCCGGGCCAGTTTTCACTAGACAAACCCAAACGGCGGCAGTGAGGTGGAAAGGAGCAATTGCTGAATGGCTCATCCCTCCTGGTGTGCGAGGCTGCGGCAGCTCAGAGCACAATTAAATGGCACTGATTGTCTGACCTCCGCACAGGGGAAGGCAGAAAACGATTTCAGCATCCCCTGAACTTTGCTGTGAGATAATATAATCCAAATCCTGCATGCCTTGGCCAAAGCCTATGCCATGGAGGTTGCTTTGTGGCAAATCTCTTCATAGCAAAATGATGAAACAGAGAATGTATCACATAATTAAAAGAGGACCAGGCATTCTGACTGAAGCAGAAATGAAGAATATTCTAGAACTACAATTATAGGCTTGACCTCAGTCTCTTCCTGCCCACACAGAAAATGCACAGCGAGCCTGGGATTCATGGGGACGTGATGCCAGCAAACATTTCAGAATATTGCCTGTCAAAACACATGTAGTATCCACTGCCTACCTACTTGGCAGGCTGAAGTGTAAGCAAACATCTCCCTAGTCATCTCCCTATTAGGGGACACGTGAATATAAAACAGTGGAAAAAGGAGCCTGCTATTATTCGAGGAAATTCAATTACAAGGTAAGACATTCTGCCTCCACTGATGTTAGGACTATCCAATCTGTGTGTTTACAAAATGAACTCATGAACACCAAAACCTCTTACAAAGGTACAACCTAGCTACATGGAGGCATTTCACTTCAATTCTCAGCGCAATGAAAATTATGGGACAGAAAATTCCAGATAGGATCACAAACGTGTAACACAAACATTTAAAGCTCCTATAAACCATATAAACATAGAAACCAAGACTGTGTGTGGAAGGAGTGAGAAAGCACAGATTTAGCTAAAGAAACATACCTACATCTACCTACAGACAGGTGCCAGAGCACTGCTGACCAAAGAACCTTGAGTGGTGGTAAAGAAAGTTGTGAGTTCACTCATCTCAAAAATGTCACTTCAACACGTCTGGGCAGCCACCCCACAGCTGCATGTTCCAGTCACACAGAGCTGAGCTACAGAAGGACATGCACAAATGGCATTGCACTGTTGCCAGGGAAGGGTCAAAATCCCAACCCCACACCTTGTGGGGATGTGGCTGCTCAGCTCCCTCCTGTTCCACTCCTTCAGCACAGATAGGTTACTCTGGAGCTTCAGGAGAAAAGATGTCATTTGTTTAATCATCCACATGACTTCACCCTTCTTCCTTGTGCCCCAATTTCTTCTGGAGGTCCCTCATCTTTAAGTACTTGCTAAGCTCTATTTTGTTTAGCTTGTGAAATCTGATATATTCACCTTCTAATATGTTAAGACTATAAAGAGCCACACAGATGGTGTGTGTTGTGTATGCATCCATTAAGATGTGTCTGTAACCACCTCAGTTTGTAAATACCTGGGAAAATAGACAGGGAATTAAATTCATGTTTTTTTTCCTGGAAAAGTTAAAACACTTTAATCCATCCAAATTTGGAAGTATTTAGAAATTCCTGGAAGTAAAAATAATAAAAGCAAGCATATGAAACACTTTAAAGAGGAATTTAATGGAAACAAAGTAATCCCACAAAATTGAGTTAGGATTTATTTTCACATGGTTTGGACTTAAAATAATTCCAAAATCATGTTAACTGTTGGAGTGGGAAGATGACTGCTATAGAAGCATATATTTTTTTTACAGACCTGGAGATTAAATGAGAAAGTAAACCTGCACTGTTTCTTGGCTTAAAAGTCACTGTGGTCCTCTGATGTAGTAACATCAAGCATCCTCCTTTCTGAAAATTATTTAAACATTGTTTTAATTGACTCCATGTGTTTTATTTATTAGAGCTAGACATGCTTGTCTCTTCAGCTAAGTCTGGTTTTTTTTTGGCTATAAAAGCCCTCAGGTAAGTAACTAAGAAGGACACATGCAGACACGATCTAATGAATCACCCAAAACACAAATACCCCAAGCAAACCTTCCAAGGGATGCAGAGGCACAAGGACAAATAATGATTTAAATGGAAGGAGAGGGCTGGGGAAGGATTTAAATTTGCAAGTTTTTAAGGAAGAGGTCAGAGAGAGAGAATTGAGTACAGGGGATATGGGGCAGATGGTAAATAGCTTTACCAAACCAGTCCCTAAAATTAATAGCCGCCTTCAAGATTTATTTCCTGTCTCTGTATTTCATTTTTCCATCATTTCCTTCTTGTTCAAAAGAAAGTGTACTGTGTTTTTAAGTACAGATAAAAGCACTGAGCCAGGCTCTGAGAGGCCATTATGGAAAAAAAGAAGCAGGATTGTGTACTCTGCGTTCCTACTGAGGCAGCTTCCCTTCCTAGTGTGCTCTGAACTGCTTAGCCTGATCTAATTTGAAGTCTCCCAAGATACAGGGCTCATGCTACTTCCCTTGGGAGAACTGAGGGGAGACATGAGAACAGCCTTTAATTACAGAAAGAGCTGTTCCTAAAGGAGAGAATAATCTGTTCTCCAGCTTTATGGAGGATATGAACTTCAACTGCAGCCAGAAAAATTCCAGTTAGAGGTAAGAGAAAGCTCCTTAATGGTAAGGATCCTGCAGCACTGACACAGGTTGCTCAGAGGGCTCCATGGACTCCATCTGTGCAAGAACATCCCTAAGAACAGATAAGCACACATCAGTCAGGCATGGCTTAGGCAGAATTGATTCCTACACTGGGACAGGGATCTGTAGGAGATGATGAGATTTCTAAGACCCTTCCCAGCTCTTTTCTTATTCTGTAGTTTTGATAGATCACAACTGGTTTGGCCAAGCCCTACCGTTACTGCTTCTCTTGTGGGTATCTCCACAAAAAGGCAGAAAACAAAGGAGCAATCCCATTTTTTTTTCTTCTGTGGCCACAAAGGCAGTCTCAGGACCAACATTTCCCACATTAGAGGGCAGCCAGTGGAGCAGGAGGACCAGCCCTTCACTCATCACTAGCAATAAATTCAGTCTGAGGCCACTGCTGCTAAAGAGACCTTACCTGTGATATTCTCTGTCAAATGACCCTCTCTTTTAAATCTTAGCTGACTTTTAGTAGTTTTAAATCTTAGCTAAATCTATTGCTTTAAACTTCCTCCAATTTTTGGAGACACAGCATGTTAAAGTTGCATTCAGAAAAAAATAATATGTGAAGAATAGATGTTCTAAGGTTATTACAAACTTGATGTTACAGCTGGCGCTAAGCAACCTACTGCCTTGATTGAATAAAGATAGGAATAAGTACAGCCAAGTGATTTACCATTTATTAAAGACTCTATTAATGATTTATTAATGTTTTATTAACTATTTATCAATGCAACCTTAGTAAAAAGCCTGTCTTGTTTCACAGCATCTTTCTGGTTTCTGCATTTATACAAAACTGATCAAACTCTCTCTGGTAGGAAGCCAGTAATGCATGAGGGGCAGCCACACTTTCTGTGTGAGATGCATACTGAATTAAAAACCATTTCAGCCTGTTTCAGCTTTGGGGGAAAGGCTAAGGAAAGAATGAATATATAGATATATATTTATATATGGAAATGACAAGCAAATTACACTAAAGCCTAAATGAACACAAAGACAACCTACAGGTTGTTTTTATTCATATTCCTTATGAAGGAATGGATAATTTGAGCAAGCAGCTGCAAATACCCTGACCAGTAATCTGGCCAGCTTTATAGTGGGTCAAAGGCTCTCTTAGGAAGGGATTTTGATACATTTTTGGTATTGACATGGACACGATAGATAATTTCATTAATATACATTGATTATGATTTTCAGCATTTTAAAAAAATCTCATCATTACAGAGATACACCTTTTTTTCCCTGTAAGAGGAAAAAAAATATTAAAAGACTTTGGTGATGGCCTCCAAAGAAAGCTATTTTTCTTGCTATGAATGTTGAAGCTGAAAACCTTTTACTTATGCAATTGTTTTAGCAAATTTATTACGACTGGCTAGTGCCCAGCACATATATTTTGAGGAACAATGTGGTGGCATCTACAATAATGTCTTTGTCATACTACAATTTATCTTGTTACTGTCCCAAAAACTGCTTGAAAGACAATTGGAAATACATGCCTGAGTTTATTATTGAGAAACTAGAGTTGATTCTACAAAAGCAACCATTTTTCTGACCACAGCCTAAACCACCGTGTTCACCTGTGGGTTTTATCAATGATGACTAATGAGTCCCCTTTGCCAGCTAGGGAATAGGATGCATTCCATATCATCCAATGGTAAATTAATATTTCTTTCCATTTTAACAAGAAGGGGACAGACAAAAATTATACTCTGTGAAAATGAATATCGAAATTGCTTTAGAAGCCAATTGTGGTTGACTATAAATTTTACAGCATATGTTTTCCTTTCCTACTTTGTTAGCATTTGGAAACCCACATAGAAATATGGGTATTTTCTTTTTCTGTTGAGTTTCTCAGTACTCTATGACTCCCGTATACCTGAAACTTTTCAATATATTTTCCTCATACTGTAGCTTTTATAACTAATAACACTCATATTCTTTGCTTAGAGCATTTACAAGACAATAAAAAAAAAAAAAGTAAATCATGATTGATGCACTTACTGCTCTAACCAATCTCGTGTGTGTGAAGAAAAGCACAGCTCCATTACAGTGAGAAGGTATCTCAGCTCAAGAGGCTGTTTCAGGGGGAGAGTAATGAAGCCACAGCACATGAACCCACACTGGATTCAATTTCACAAGTCTGCTGCAGTCCTAAGGAAAGCATAGCCTATAAAAGTGTGTGTGCCCTGACCAAGGATGCAGCTCCCTGCTGGGCCTGGCCCCAAATGTCCATGCTGTGCGTACAGGAGAGCTCACCCCAAAGCTCCTCTGTCAAACACAGTGAATGCTTTTCTCCAAGGTGGATCAGAATAATTTTCTTCATGGTCCACCTCAGGAAGATTATATGGTCAAAAACTGGTCTGAATGTGTTATATTGCCTATGACAATCAATCCTTCAGTTCAATACCAAGCAGGTTTTGTGCCCCTCAGCACCTTCTCATGTGTTCTTAGCACTTTCAGGACCATGCAGCACAATTCCCTATGGACCCCCTATAAAGCACCATTATGATGAGCTGCACAGAGCCAGAGATCTGTATCCCTACTCCTGCCAGCCTTAGACTCCCAGTACCAGTAAAGGGCATGTAGGACATGGGGACTCCCAGTACCAGTAAAGGGCATGTAGGACATGGGGAGTTCACAGAATATAACTGGCAGAAAAAAAATCACACAATGTAAAAAATGAAGCAGGACCTAACAGCAAGCACACAGGACAGCTTTCTTGATAGCTTTTATGTGATGAGAGAATTAAGAGTTCAGTGGAAAATGGGGATGTTGGAACTCATGAAGTCAAAGGTAGATACACCCAGCATGCGTGACAGCCTCTCTGACCACCATGTCTTTGTCTTCCACCATTGTCTGAGCTTCCAGCCAAAGCCCAGGACACGAGCAGGAGCCAGTGCTGTCTTTGGGATGAGCCATGAGCTTCCAAATGGTGCAGGCAGGCATGTTCTGAGCAGGAATAATGACACTGACTGGAGTGGTAACTCTGCTTCCCAGCCAGGATAGGCAGGAGGAATCCTGTCAGCTGCAGGAATGTGGGGTTTGTTAAGGACAGGCCATAAATGGTGGTGGTGCAAGGAGACGATGATCAGAGTTTTGCCAGGCACACAGGAGATGCTGGGTCACAGGAGGTGTTTCTGTTTCTATATAACTGTTCCTCTGCACAGACTCACTGATGGGTCAGGAACATCAGCTCTCAGGATGGGTCAGACTCGAGGTCCTGCTCCTCTGGGATGCCACAGACAGTGTTTGGTGTGTGTCTTTCACAGAGCACTTCAGGAACAGCATGGCAATCATGAGGGCAAAATCCTGATCCTCCATACTTACAAATTCTCAGCTGCACTGAGATCTTTTCTGTTTAATATAGCATCCAGAACTGGATATTGGGTTCACACCAGCTAACACCAGTTTTAGAGTCTCAGAAGTCAACGATACACCCATAAATATTCAGGTACCTGTAGTCATGTGCACCAAACCCAGTTCCAGGAGGGAAGGCAGCCTCCAGCTGTCACTCCTGGTAACTGAACTAATGGCTTTGCTGCCCAGCACACAGAACCAGAGCCTGCTGTGGACAGCACAGCCAGTGCAATGCCTCCTGCTCTTGGCAGCTTCTCAACCCCACTGAGATGCACTGCCATGTCCCACTGATTTTATTTATTCAAAATAATACTTGTTGGTAACCATCCCCAGGGATGGCACATCTTATTGCCACAAGGGCCCCACGAGGTAGGAAGTATGCATTGAACTGTTAAATACAACATAACATCCTGGCACTACAAGAGTATAGTATAAACAAAGGCACAATAAGTCATAAAAAGCTAATTCTTTCAAAAGTTACCAATACCAACATATAATTTCATCTCTGCAATTTAAAAAACATTGGCAAAAAACCCATTCTCCAAGCAAATAAGCAACTGTGTTTTGAAACTATTCACTGCTGGCACTTGTTTAAGGGAATCTGGTAATTTGTTCCATCCGTCCTCAGCTTCACAAGCATGAAAGCATGTCTTGAATTGCCTGTTTTCTTCTCTGAAACTTAGGGTTCACACCAAGAAGAGAGCAGAACTATAATTTACAGTTACAAAACAAGACTACTCCTACCCTAAGGCACTCCACTGTGTGCATTTATACAATACATTACATCATCTCCTTTACATTGCCAGATGTAATCAATTCATGGGCTTTTTCATACAAGTACAACACGGTGTTATATAGTCACAGGACAAGACCTTATCAATGGAATTTATTATAAAATGCATTAAATTTCTGAAGCAACTTACGGCAGCATAGTGGAAAAAAATCTCTAAATTCAATATCAGGTAAAATTAGATTGCTAAACCACAAAACCTCTTGTTCTGTAAGCTTAGCACAGAAACTGTGTAAGTTGTATATTGTGCAATAATTTTTAGACCCATGTAACCAGCTTATAACTTACATCCTGACAATATGATGAAACTGAGTCCAAAAATCATAAGGAATTTGAAAGCATTAACTTGTGCCAGAAAATACAAGCTTTGGCCTTAAAACAGGAGCATTAATTACCTGAAACAGCATATAGGGGAAATTAAGAAACCAAGTTAGGCGACTCATTTAAATTTAAAGCCCAATTCTTTTGTTTAAGCCATGATTTGCTTTCATTGAAATTGGACTCTGAGTTGGTACTCATCAAATACAAAGAAATGAAGCTACCACACACTGCTGTACAATACACACTGGAATCCTTACAAAAGCTGTTTCTTTGCCTTCCAAACCAAGACTCTGCCAGATCTCTTATTCTGCTTACCACACAAGCAGTATTGCAGCAGGGTTTTCCTGCGGGAGTGTGCCAGGGTAGCGTTTGTTTTTGATGCTGTTCTTACACAGTCTCATCACCTCCACTCTAATGCTGGTAAACCAGCAGTCTGAGGCAGAAGTGAAGAAACAGTGAACACCTAGAAAGGCTGAAACCTGCCCTTACAAAGCTGTCTTTTTTCACCATTTCTTTTCCTTGTCTGTGTGATGTTCTCCCTGACGTGTGTCTCAGTTGAGAACTTGCTTCTCCCTTCATGCATGAAGAATTCACTTTCCCCTGTGAAGCATGGTTATCTTCCCATAAGTGCCTACTTCAGAGACTATGAATGCTCTGTGGGGCACAAACTGTCTCATTTTTTGTCTTATGCAATGCCTAGGGCAGTGGTAAAACTTCTGAATATTGTCTGAAAATTTGGAATAGAGATTATAGGCTGAAAAATCCAATGGGTGTGTCCAAAATGTATGGATAACACTGGCACAGCTTGATCAGTATTCAGCAAGCCCTGGATATACAAAGCCTGATGATTGGTTCCTCTAATTTTGTCACCTGGGTTTCTTTTGTAAAGTTAAAAAGCTTAGCATGTCTGCCATACAATACACTATGGGTCCTCATCTGTAACACAGAGGCAGAGTCCTTGCTGCCTCTCATGCTCAACCCTTTAATTCTGTTCTCTTACAGAAAGACCTAACCAGACACCTGAAACCCTCTCATGCAACCTGGCATTTATTATAGTAATTTTAGCCTTTAGAAAAGAACAAACATTTCAGTCTGAATTTCCTTTTCCTCACTTGCACCTTGAAGCAGGTCTGTTCCTGCATCTGTGTGTCCTGTAAATCATGCCAACACTCCCCTTTGATCCACTCCTGCTAAGCTAACAGGTGTAGAAAAAATGGATGTATGTTATAGAAGATGTTTTGATACAACATATACTTTTTTGGCATGTCAGCCTTATCCAAATAAACCAGCTTAAACAGTAAAGAAAACTGAAGCCAAAACATGCTGAGGTCTTTTTTGATCTCCTTTAAGGTATGGAGGCTTCAGAATATTTCTGGTAGACAGATTCCCACTGTTGCATGCATTTGATTCCTCATTTCCCAGCGTGTTCTTTCTTATAAAGCTAGTTGGAGGCTGGAAACGTTAAATACTTGGGACTGCCACTAAGACATACGACAGCTGAGGATGCCTGGTCCCACACAGAGCAGTCCCAGTGTCTGAAATCAGTGTGTCCTGACTGTGCACCAGATTGATAGAGCCTCCTGTGTCTGCATTTTTAAAAACTTCTGACAGCAAACTACATTGAAACAAACTAACTCCTAAAAACAGGGCTGAAAAAGGGCAAAGTCCATAACCTTCCTGTCTCAAAGCACTACACTACTTCTTTTCCCACAGGAAAATCAATGAATAGGACACAAAAGACACAGCACTGAAATGCTGTAAATTCAGTGCTCCAGCATTTAAACATCGGATCTCTACGTTACTAGATGATGACATGTATTGTCTTTTTCGCTTCTAGATGGCCCAAAAGGAATAGCAAACTGTTCATTAGTAATAGTTTATCAGGGATTGTGTGAGCAATTTGGAACAAACTTGGAGCAAGCCCAAGAAAAGACCACCCAGCAGACCCATGGCTGCCTAGTTAGCTCCAAGCAGTGCTGGAGTGACACAGCTCCAGCTGGTGTCAAACACTGACAACTACCAGCTACCAAGCAAAGATGAACTGGAGTAAACATGTCAAAGGATGGTGGGGGATTTTTTGGGATTTTTTTTTTTTTAAGTATGAAGTGCAATGTATTATTATGTTCAAGCAACTACCAAAAGTTGTTGATCTCGCTTTGCTGGAGACACACAAAGGCTGGATGCAATAACATGGCATTCTTTTTGAAGGGTAACTTGTGTTGTAAGTGAAAGATGCTAGAAAACGACAATGCTGCTGCAAAGTAGACAGAATGATACATTTAGTTAAATTCCCAGTCTAAGCCTTTTCAAAGAACACAAGCAGTTAGTGCAACATTCCTTAGGGCTCCTGTATCCTTTCAAACATGATCGCTTTCTTGTAGTTTACACTTATCATATTAAGAAAAATGGTAATGAGAAGATCATGACAACCTCTTTTAAAAGAAACAATGACTCAATTGCCAAGGAAAAAAAGGAGTGATAACTATTTTCATGGAAAGAAGCCTCCAGTGAACGCCTCACTGTTGAAACTATGTTCTTTGTTTTTGTCTGAAACTCAGGAATGACAAGGGGCTGCTCTTCAAAAAAATTCTAAGCACCAGTTTTCATTTGATTGGTACATTACTTTTTCAGATAACTGGCAGTTCAGACCTCTTGTTGAAAAGATTACGGACTCAAGAGGCTGGAAATGATAAAATACTGGAATAAGTGGGAAGGGATTAATTGGCTTAATTTTAAAAAAAAATTAAAAAATCAAGTCACTACTGGGAATGTGCTTACAAACCAAACATGAAGTGTTTTTATCCTAAAGCTCAGAAGAGTATTTTTAAAGGTTACTGTACCTTGGTGTACGCAACATTTTCTTTAGTAGGATATACTCATGGCAAAGAAATTAACGGACTACAAAGCCCAAAGGGGCTTTTAACACTCAATGCTTGTTCAATAAATGCCATCAGAAGATCTCAAAGCATCCCTCACAACAGATCAGTACCTGCCATTTTCTAGCTTGGCTCCAGAGGTGACATTTGGCCCACACTTTAAACCCCTCAATCAGCCCACAGCAAACACAAAGAATACAACTCTGCCCATTTTTTTTCCATGCCATTCGGCTATGCTCTTATGGGTTCATGTTGCTCCTGTTTCAGCCTGCAAAATACCAGTAGGTATTTCCACCTCCCCAACAATATTTGCTTACACATTGAACGGAAATTTCGGAACAGAGAAAACATTTAAACAAGAGCTGTAGAGAGTTGATAACAGGTTTCTAATGACAGCCACACCAAGCCCTGCCCCCAGGAGCTCTGCAAGGCCATGCAGGGACACTTTCAGCAGGTAGAACACACAGGGTAGGCAGAATATAGAAAAAACAGATCTGGGCACTTGGGTCAGACCTTCAGATTCCTGTTTGGAGACAGCTTTTCTCTCCTTCCTCTGAACAATGGTCAACAAACACCTCAAGGCCCTGAAGAAATCCAATCATCTTCATTCTAATGCTAGAACCTGACATTTTCTTCAGCTGACTTCTGCAAGGCTGGGTGCCTGCTTTTTTATGACTGCTTTTAAATCAAAAAGAAATGTGAGAAATTCATTAAGGAAAAAAAAAAGAAAAAAATTACAAAAACCATTCTGGTCAGGTTTTCCAGTTATCCAAAGAAATTGTTACACCCTTGACAAATCAATGTGGCAGGATCTACTGGCTAATTAAACAAATGTGACAATTTTACTGTGACAATTTGAAAACACTCAAAAGTGCCACCTATCCACAGTGTGCATCCTTCTCAAATGTATATTAAAACCTGTGTAGTGTAATAAGAAATTGAAAGGAACTTACATATTCAATAAAAACACAATTATAAGCATAATTTGAAATGTACAGCTAAAATAGATTGGAAGGTCATAAGGCTTCTCAGAACATTAAATTCAATGACACTTTCTTTAAAGAAATGTTAGAAATTCAGATAAGCCACAGTATGTAGCATAATTTTAAATATCTGATAGAGCTTTGCTTTTGCCCAATTATCACACCAATAATTCCAGCTGAGGACATCAATGCATTTTGCTAACAACTAATTTAACTTTCAACAATGGCAGTGTGGGTGAGGTTCTATTTCACCATTTCACAGAAGGAGACACAGCAGAGCAAAGGAGCATCTCAAGGTTATTCAGGAAGATCAAATGTAGGATGTTTTATCTGAGTCTGTGTATTCAAGCATTTATTGAGAGGGTGTTCAAAGACATGAGAAGATGAACCATACCAGTCTTTCACTGGCAGATTTGAAGTGGTATATTCTGAAGACTGACAGCTGGAACAATCTCCACAGGTAAGAAGGAAGATGCCTTCAGAAAGAGCTCTGCTGACTATGGAGCATGACACAATGCACACAGCAAAGACATGAATTCTCCTCCCCAAAAGGCAGCTTCTAGAGCTATTCTCACTGCAGAATGTGGAACAACTTGAACTTAAGACAGATGATGATCACAAGATGGCCTGACCACATCAGGCTCCTTCCACAAACCTCATGGGGGCTGGCAAGTCTGACTATGTGTCACCATATGACTCTCCCCAAGGAAAAGTCCACCTGCTTGTCCAAGTGGTCTCTCAGGAGGAAATAAAATAAGTTTTGGTCCATACATCAGTTGGTATCTGCATTCTTGCCTTAAGAAGTTAAGAGTAGCTTCAGTTAAACTCAGACCTCAGTGCATTATGAAAATGGCAAAGCATTCCTGGTCACTGCTGTAACAGAACACTTCCACCCATCTCCGAGCCCAACAATGGGATTCACAGTTGAAACTTCAGGTTTGCTCCAGGTTTCAACTTTGTCCTGTACTCTTTACTTTTCCTCAAGGAGCTCAAAGCAGTAAAGCATCAAAAGGTGTAACATGCAGGTGTAGATAAAGCATAAAGAAGGAATCTGAGCATGCCTCAAGTACCTGGTGTCTTTTTGATCCATCACTTTAATTTCCCTAGTCCTTTCCTTACACGTTTCTTTTAACCATCAATTATTTTTTTATTGTCATAGCCAGAAACTTCAGAGGGGAATTTCAAAAATGTAAGCTCTTGAAACTGTTTCTTAAGGTTTGTTTAGTTACATCTCCCAGTCCAGTCTTCCCTTGGACACTACAAGTGTCCTAGTCCTTTCCTAGTCTGTTTCTCTTGACTAATTGTGATTAGACTAAGTTATCCTTCATGGACCCCATGAGCCTCCTCAGCAGTGCTGACTTATGGGGAAGCTTTCTACCAGGATTTAAATCATGCAACACTTGCCCTCAGGGCTGCAAAAATGGAGCTCTTCCCATTTGTGAGAGAAAGAGCCACAGAAGATGTTACAGACATTTCAAACCAGAATTGTTTCCAAAGCATGCATTCATTTCAGAAAGCCTAACATAATTTTAATATGTTTTCAATGCCTTCATTTTGTGCCGAAAGCAATTTGTAATGTAGACTACACATTCTTAATCTATTTAAATGAAAGGTAACATTGCTAGCAGTTTAAACACTCAGTGCCCATATTTACCATGTTTCACTTTGACAGGACAAGATGAAATAACAAAAATGATTAATCTGAGACCAGAGAAATATTCTACTACCTGTATCTCAAAACAAGACTAGATTTTTTGCTTAATGCTCTGTCAGTAAGCTGTGTAAGTGGAGTATGGGAGCTTCAGATGGCTTTTCTGCTTGGCCACACTGCAGACTGTCATTTTGGAATCAACAGCAGTACTCCAGGACAGACACACAATAGGCTCTGGAGTTCTTAATCATGTTTTTATACAACATAAACTCATGAGCCCACAAGGTCCTTAGGAGACGATAGCTGGTACAACTAGAGCCAAACACTGTAACACCACAGTGGTGTTTAACATTTTCCACCCAGTTCAGCACTTGGGGCCTTTTTCTGTTCATGGGAGCATACAAAAGGTCAGAGTTGATCTGACATGCCAGATTCCTTGGGTCTGTTTTCTTTCACACTTTCACTCCAAGATAAGGGAATTACTCTTTAGTTACAAGGATGAAAAAGGATGGGAATTCAGGTCCCACGGGTCTCCAAATTGGGAGTAGGAATCTTAGTTTTATGACATTCTCCACTCAACTACAAGACTCCACCAAATTGTTTTCCCACATTTTTCATCTCTTTCACTTATTTCTGGAACTGCAAAACTTAGTGGTATTTGAAAAAAATAATATATAAAATAATGAATGTTTTTAAGTTCTGCAGAGAGTGCATTCAATCTTCCCCAAGAGCTGCAAAACTTACTATCTTTTCCTCTAAGAGAATAACTTTGTTTCAATTACTTTCTTGTTTGATCTGTCTTTAAAACAATTACTTTGTAGAGTCTCATAAAAAGTAATTATTTTTATCATAACAGAGTACTTAATCAGAGTGAGGATGCTGAACATGTAACATTGCAATACATGGTGGATGGTTTCTGAGCTGACTTCAGTGAGGGAGAGAAATTAGAAATGGTTGTTTTGGTGAAAAGAGATGCTGAAGAGGCTGGAAAACAAACTTCACTCCTTCACTGGTAGTCATTCACTTACTATTTATCATGGGAGTACTTTGTTTCTCTTCAGGAGCAGCAATACATGTCCAAACTCTTGTGATGTCAGCTCACTTTACAGTAATTTTAGTAGCAATGGTAAATCTGGCAATGATGGCAGAATTATATCATACTACTGAAATCAGCAATATTTCAATTTGGCAGTACAAAAATATGTGTTAAAATATTATGGTAAAGGAGCTAAGAAAACAGAATTGAATAGTGAGTTTGAAACAGGTGCACAGTAATCTTTCTCTCTTTTCCTGAATACCTTTTGTAATCTTTTTTTATTGTTACAGTGTAGACAGGCTGCAATAGACCCACATAATGATCAGATTTTACATTTCAAAGTTCTTTGCTAAATAATTTATTTAATACTGCTATGAAAATAAAACCTTTATTTGATAAATGTGCCTGCAAGCTGGAATCAGACCTTGCTTGTCTGTCCTGACAAAGGTCTAATCTTTTGCTGCATTACATCTTGAAGAGGCATTTATCCCTGTAACAGGCAGGTGCAGAACACCAGCTTTCGAGCACAGGAAACTCTGCACACCCACGCGCATTTGTCAGAGCAGACAGCCAACCTTTCCTCCCTGTCACCTCCCCAGCAGCACAGCCTGCCTTGCCTCCAGCTGGCAGCACCAAGCAGATTTATGCTATAGATCTACACCACAAGTGTAGATCACCTCAGATGTAACCTGTGCAATCCAGCCGTGCAATGGGGACCCACAAACAACCAAGCACTGGGCATCGACTCACCAACTTCCCACCCTGCCAGCCTGAGGGCAGCTCTGAGATTTACACATGAGGCACCCCCAAGTTAAAGCCGGCAGCTTTGGGATAGTGCTCCTCAAGTGCTTCTCTCATAGGTGCCACCATAATGTTGTCACTGTAAAGGTGAATGGCCAAAAATGTGCATAATCCTTTTCTGCCAAGGTCAGGGGCAGCACATGGGGGCCAAGGGTGTGCTCTGGGCTGGGAAGACCTAAGGCTGCCTTTTCCAGCTCCCAAAGAGCCTTCTGCACTCTAAGCTTACACCAAGCTGTCCTCAAATGACTCCAACTACTGATGTCACCCTGCCTGTGTGCATTCTGGACAGTGCACAAAATGCTGGGAAAAGGATTCCTTCAGCCTTCCTGGAATTGCTGCTGAATGCAACAACTGTGGTGATAATGTTTGTGGTGATACTGAGACCAAAGTTGAGCTGGTCACCTACCAAACCAGGAAGGAGCTGTTCTCAAGGAAATATTCAGCATTTCCATTTTCTGGAGTGAGACCAAATCTGGAGATGTGCTCATGAGAACAAAGAACAGGTCTCTACCTTTATGTATACCTAAAGTAATGCAGAGGTAACTCTTTTTTTTATTTTATAACAGCAGCAGCAACGTAAGTGGAACTGCTGCCAATTTATACCACTGTGGGAGGAAGAAGAATTCAATGAACTCAAATGAGATCAGAGGTCAGTGGAATTACCCCTTGATTTATATTGATGTGAGAGCAGAAACTGGTTCTGCCTCCATTGAGAAAATGCTGATAAAAAGCTTGAAAATGCAATGGCTTAGAAATTGCTAAGAAATTAATTGTTTTTATCCATCCAAATCTTTGTGTACATAAGCAAAGTCTGAAGGGAAAAAAACAACTCTCAAAGCAGGCTATTACCCGTTCCTTGCATGCTTTCAAAGGCTGCACGCCAGAGCAGGGACAAAGGCCACAGATCCACATTTACACTTGGGTTAACTTTTCAATCCATTTTTTCATTTCAATAGAAATAATAAATCACCTTATCCAGGAGAAAGAAGCAGCTTGACACAAAACATACGGTGCTGGGCTATTTTTATAGCACACCTAAGATGTATAGGGATTCATTTATTTACTCAGCTATTTAAAAGTGGCTACTCTTACTCATTCTCTGGACAGCTAAATGCCAGGTTGCTAAGTTACTGTTACTTGACATCATCTCCTCCCCAACGTGTTCCCACATTTGACAGGTTCACATGATTTACTAGGCCAGTCAGCTCGTTATTCACTTGTCCAGTGACGTCTGGATAATCATTTTAAATTCACATCATGTCCTCCCCAGCAAGCCCCCAGACTCCACATGAAAATATTTAAACTACCCGTCAGCTACTAAGTGCATTTGTAACCACACTGGACAGCGTACCTGTATTTTTCAAATTACAATTATTATAATTAGGTTTAGCATAATTCTTCAATGTTGTTTGTATTTTAGAAGAGAAAACAATTACTGAGGGGCAAATAATGGGCTGTATCTGTTACAGTCTAATTTTGCTATGTGAACAGCTCACTTCAGCTGAGGGTGAGACATATTAAATCCGTTAGAGCTTTCAATTGGCATGAGGAAGGTAATCCTACACATAATTTGCAGAGTCAAGGGCATTTTCACCTGCTGATCAATTTACATATTCTCCCATGTCATTAGACAGGAGCTAGTCATCAGAAGACGACCATACAAATTACAGACTTTGCTCATTTAACTCCAGTCATTTTTACACTTATTACCATCTGAACTATATTTGGGATCTGTTTTGCTTGCAGACTGGAAAGCTTCTAATTAGTATCACAGCTGTCCACATACCATCAGAAGTCCATCTAGTTACTTGATGCCTTCCTACTGTGAATATGCACGTACAAGAATTCTTTTGTTCCTCTAAGCAGGGACGGATTTGCAGACAGCGGAGCCTGCCTGGGTGGTTACGATACAGCCACGAGAGCTGCAGCCCTGGGTTATGTCCAACTGATTGCCTGAACACCCAACCCAAATTTCCAATTTACACTCCAAGTCCTCCCGAACATGTAGTTAAAAAAAATTCCTTTCTCTCCCGTGCGGTGTTGTGCGCTTATCAACTCTTTAGCTAGGGCAAACCAAGGCTAAAGAAGATCCCTTCTGTGCTCTCCACAGGCAGGAAAAGGATCACTGCTTTTCACCCTCAGTGTCACCTACACACCTCCTTTCCCTGGGCCAGCACATGGCTCACATCACAGGCAGTGACAGCAAGGCACACTGATGGAAAGCATTGGTACAAGTGGCACAAGTAACAGCTTTGGAGACTGGTTGTAAATGTCAGCTCTCCCGCCCCATCTGCACTTTGGATCACAACATTTCAATGAACTCATTTTTCAATGGATGCACATAGCAAGTGACAACTTAATTTAAATCTATATTAACAAAATGTGAATTACACAGACGTACTTTTAATTGCCTGTCTTCCATATTATCCACACTTTCAAAACCATTGCATTTGTTGGAAAAAACAATCCCAACCAATTTTGGAACAGAAAAAAGTGTAGACCACCAGGTATTTGCCTTTATCTTTCAGTTTGGTATTAGCAGCTTGTATTAAATGCAATCTGTGCTATCATTACTGTTTGGCCTTAGTTGCATAAGAGACAATGATGATGATTACTATTATTATTTTTTATTATTATTTTTCACAACCTTCTCAGCCATCCTGGTTAGAAAAGTAAAATCAGCAGGAGACTGGTCTGCCATTAACCTTTGGCTGTAGTATTGGGAACAGTCCTTAAAGCATTTACACAAGATGACATAAGTAGCTAAGTGTTTCAGGAAATCTAAAGGACTGTGAAATTTTGTCTCTGAAGACTCAGGGGTCTGAATGAAGTCAAGACCTTTCTCCTCACTTTGTTGAAAATTTTAGAATATAAATTCAATTAAACCTTTTTTTTCCAAGACGGAAAAAAAAAAAAGCAGAAGACAGATTAAGAATTACAAACCTCTACAATTACAGAAACCATTAATCAAGTTCAGCTTGAAAAAAGAGCTGTGTAAAATCAGAGGTCACAGATCTTTTCAGGACTACCTCTTCCTTGGAAAGTCTAGCAAAGAAACCCTCGAGAGTTACTGTGTCTTTCTGAGGGATGGAACTGAATTAATTCCCCAACTTAAAAAAACAAAACAAATCAAAACCAGAAAAAAAATGCAAAATTCAAGGTATGCATTGCTCCAAGGGTGAGTGCCAGGCAGAGCACCCTTCCCCAGCCCTTTCGGGAGCAGACAGCAGACACAGCCCAGAGCAGAAACTGCCAGGGCTTGCCAATGGTTTGGTTGGACAAAATACACAATAACAGCCAATTGCCCACTTTTGGGGCTTGACTGTCTTGGAATCCTTTGTGTTTACCTCTGTAACATCCCTGACAGGACAGAAAAGTGAATAACATGGTGTTTTCACTGAGAGAAGCTGCCATGAGGGAGCTGAGACCCACACTCCCAAAAGTTCATCAGAGCCTATGTAAAATGGCCCTGAAAGGCCAAGAAGTATCTGTCAGGGCTGGAAACTTAATCCAGATTCTCAAAGTGCAAATTTCTGCTGAAACCAAGGGTCATTCTTTCATCTGGAGCAGCCAGCCTGAATCTTCTGACACAGTTTCCATGGGGAGCCCAAAGACTGTATTTTGACCACTGCTGGGCATCACATTCTCTTATTTTCTCTCCATTGCCTGTCAAGTAGAACATGATACCCTGCATGCAGTCAAAACACATTTCCTGCTAGCTTGTTCTGCAGCATAAATTTGGGAAGAACAAAGTAAAACACTGACAAAACCCAGGTACTTCTAGCACCAGGTGTGCTTCAGCACCACATGTGGCTGGAATCCTGAGCTGCTGCCCTGGGGGCATCCAGCTGGGGCTGGGGTCTGCTGGGTCTTTGCTGAACAGTCCCAAAGCAGCTCAGGGTTGCTGTGCTCACACAGGCTGGGCTGTGCAGCCCAGTGCAGGGAGGTTACAAAGGCTGAAGGCAGCCTGTGGGTGCCCAGAACAACCCAATGCCATGCCAAGGGCACAAAGCCCCTGGGAAGCAGCAGCAAATCTCCCTCCTGCCCATGGAGGGGAGTACCCTGGGGGAACCATGGCTGAGGCCCATGTGCCAAGACTGTATGTGCACCCCAGCACAGGTGTCATGTGCTCCAGGTGCCTTCTGGCCATGCCAGTGGCTATGCTGACAGGTTTACTCCAGGATGGGCATGAGGGATGCCTCTGGGCACCTGCAGCCATAGTCCAGAAGGATCTGCTGGTTTGTATTCCTTCTTCACAGGCCCATTACATGTCCTTGTAAGAGAGAGCCCCAGAGACATGGAATCCTGCTAAATCCCTGCTCTGTCCACCCCAAGAGTGCCCCCAAGTTCAATGGCCCACTGGTGGCAGGAGTGGGGACTCTGCAGGTCATCCCCATTCTCTAAAGGCAACAGAAAATCCTGCTCCAATCTCAACAGGTTTCAGAAGGAAGCCCAGCATATTGTGCTTGTTTGTTGACTCAAATCCCGACATAGGAAATAGGGTCACCATCTTGATTAGAAAAAAGACATTTCTGCTTCCTGTGATTTATACGCGCTGTTCCCACATTAAAAGTGTCACCTGGATGACTGATCCCTGAAATTCACCCCATCACATTTTCTTTTGATACCTTTTACTGAAAACAACTGCTTTCCCCAGCCAACAAGTCATTCATTCCAAATATAGTAATGAACCTAATTGAAATATATAAACGGAAGAAGACATTTTAAATGTACCAAGTACTTTGCAGAGCCCTTCAACATTTTCTTTGCTTTTCCTCCCTTAGTGTTCTGTAGGTAATAAACCTCTGCTCACTTTGAAGGTTGAAAGTAAATATTATTTATTTCCTTGCATAATTGCTCCTGGGTGCTCATGCAGGATCCTCTCCCTCACAGCAGGTCTGCAGGAGCACGCCTGCCGGCTGCCTCAACACACTTCTGCAGCAACACTGCCACCCCATAAGGACATCTAGAGCAGCCCAAGATAATGTGTGTACAGAAACCAGGAGCAAGTTTTCCAAGCTATTTAACTCTGAATTGCAATGAATAGTGAGAAGCTTATTTTATTTTTAAGCAAGTCTTTGCAAACAAGCTGGCATGACTGTTACACATGATTTCAGGTCTGGGTAGGTCTGCAGCACTAACTCCAGTAGCAAGGACATGGCTGGCACAAACTCCCACTGAAATTTTAATCCCTTCTACACCAAAAATCAGCTGGTTGGCTGGCAATCCCAGGCAGGTAGCTCTGATGGATGGGAAACTCAACCCATGAGGAGAAAAACTTAAATCTGAGAGAGGGACTGGTGGGTTGCAAAACCGCCCCCCGGCAAATCTCACTGCCAACAGGGAACCCCAAAGTTGGGGTGTCTGAGGAAAAGCCCATCTTACACTTAGAGTAAGGCATACAACTTGTGCACACTCCCTTTTTCTTATTACATGATCTTGTTGCAATTAAGCCATTCTTAGTTTGGAGTTGCAATTTTCTGTATTCAACCACTGACCAAAGATCACAGAAAAAAACATGTCTGTAAGTCTTTAACAAAACCATGAATGATGAGCAATTGTAGTCTAGAGGAAGGAGGAAGGCTGTAGGTCAGCTTGTGAGTAGAAGAATTAAGGCAACTGCACCTCAGGGTAGGAGAGAAATGCGTCTTGGATAGACTCAGAGACTGAGAGCTTGAAAAGAACAGGAACATGTGTAAATCCTGACTGAAACAAGCTGGCAGATGCAGAGTCTTAGGTGAACTGATCTCACTAAGGAGTACCCTGGGCCTACCCCCTGTCTGTGTCTCTTAATACAGACCCACTGATATGTTATTATTTAACTACAGTGTTAAAGACAGCCCTATAAACCCTCTCCTTGGAAGATGAAAATAACAGCACTACAATTATACAGGAGATAAAAAAGCAAAGGGTATTACTTACCCGCAGTATTTCTTCCACACAGCTGGAGTCATTGGGAAGGGCAACCTAGGTTTAAAGAAAAAAAAAGAAATGTTTAGTCAGGTGCTGGATGCAAAGTTCAACCACACAGGTGAACAGCTAACAAGCAACAGCCTCTGTTTGAAGACTGCTGTATCCATGCTTGCTGCCTACCAAATTTTCCAGTTCAGATCAACATAAATCATCAGCAGGACCCATTTTGTCAAAACTTTTTTTTTTCTTCCACGCTGCTTTGTGTTCCTAATGGCACTTTTGAAGCAATAAAGTACTCTGATTTCCTCACAGTTGAGAACTGGCAGTGGAATTGCCTGAAACTTCTGTAATTGAAGAAGATCCCACTGTTACTCCTATCGGCAGCCTTCAGAGAGAGGGCGAGGTTTGCTTTAACTTGCCACATGCTGCAGAGAAGGACAGAGGTGATAACAGGAGAAAGCTGTTATCATCAACTATCTTATCCTACAGCTTAATAGGCTAACAGCCCAGACAGCTCTTAAAACTTAAATATATACTGTAGTAAAATACTGGTTGGACTGTAAGGGTGGTTGCTGATTTTGTTGTCCCTCACTCCATCAGCCTGTTGCAGGTTCAGTGTCCTCTGCAGCCTGCACAGCACACAGGTATCCACCTCGAGAGGCCTGACAGCTGCTCCTTCCCCCCTTAGAAAGATTCAATTCATCTCTGCACCCAACCACACCCACACATACACAGAGTGATGCTGCTAATATATTCCACTTGAAAATACTTGTTAAATAGTACTGACAGCATTTGCCACAATCCCTCATTCTAAGGATATGAAAGTGCACAAAACCTTTAAATACGTGAACAATTACAGAAACAACAGGCAGGTGTGACCTGTATGTGCAGCCACTCTGTGGCACTTGCAGAGAGCTGTGGTGGGCTCTTATCATGGGGTAAAGCACGAGAGGAAGAGACAATATTCAGGAAGGGACCAAAGCACAGGTAAGTCCTTTGTGCCATAAATATTCAGTGAGACTTTTCTGTCTGGTTCTTCTACCTTATTGCCCCTAGTAACCAGTTTGGTGAAAGACAGTCATGACTAAACTTAATCCCTGTCATCCTAATCTGCTATAGAGCTTGACCAGAGCACTGACCATGGCCTTCTGCCTGCATTTCAGCCAGCTCTAAGCTTCATGGATAAATCCACACAGCTACAGAAGTCAAAGACCACAGAGACCTCTTAGATCACCAAGCTCATGCTCTGCTTATGTACCAGATTTTCCCCATATCTTCTAGTACTATGGCTAATCTGACCCAAAAACTGTAGGGGAATGGGTCTCCCACTCCTTCCCTTAATGAAATTTGGAGTGTTGTAAACTACTTGGTACTTTCTTTATAATGGTTAAAAATTTTGTTTTCAGTGTCAACTCAGCTTTTCTGTAGAGCTCTTCTCACTACTAGAAGTAATTAATTACTTCCCTTCACATTTACACCATACACATACATGCACTTTTCTCAAATGCTGTATGCTCATTTTTTACCTTCTTTCCTGATAAACCAGATTTTCCTCCCCTTTGGCTTATTTCATCACTGTTCTCTGAATTCCCAACAGTTCATCAGTATCTTGGTAAAGGATTTACCCAAGTGAATATGACTACGCCACAGGGATATTAGTGATTTTTATCTATTATAGATTATAATATTCCACAATATCACCTTAAAACTGTCAAACAACCAAAAAAAAAGAGCCTTACCTTTTGTCCCCAGTTTCTACTCAGCTCAAATTACCTAACAAGCCTGGCTGAGAACTGCCCATGTGTGGGCAGCATGAACTGCAACAGGCATGCAGTCCACCCTTAAATGACAGGACTTGGACTTGATGGGACTTACTTCATCTCCCTACTTTCCACTTAAATTACTTTTTTCTCTATCAGTATTTTAAGTTCTCTGCTCCTCTGTATTTTCCATTCCTCATACCAGCTCCCCATTCAGTGAGGAATATGGTTAATCAAAAGGTTAGCAAGCAGGGGTATTGCTGCACTGTGCAGTGGGACAGAACACGTGTCTCCAATACATGCCTCATTTTTTTTCGTTGAAAACCTAATATGTTGGAATATGAGAAAACAAAACAGACAGTCCTCCAAAAAGCTCACAGAGAACACATCAACCGCAAAATTTCTCACCACAGAAACAGGAGCAGCCCGAAATCCAGCTGAGTGAGTCAGACTGGGAAGAGTGAGAGCAGCAGAGGTACAGAAGCTCTCTTTATTTAACACCCTTCCCTACCATTACACATGCCAGCTGTAATGGTTAGCCAAGGTACCACGAGTATTTCTTTGTTTAGAAAAGTGGTGACTGTGTCCCTCACTATTAATACAGGACAGAGCATGTTCTTGGTTGTCTCACAGCCCAATTCACAGCCCTGTTTAAGTTTATGTTACTTCAGAACTAATGATGATAATAACAGTAAACATACCATTTTACTTTAATAAAGCCCACTATATATTATGCAATTGTAACCAGCTTCTGCTGGCAGCACTTGCTAATAACTTTAAATGCTCATGCATCAATTTAATTGTGTTAATGGCAAAGAAGATTTTAATAGCTTGACAGAACTTTTGTTCCCTTTGGCATTGCTTTGTTTTGAATCATTGGTATTAAAGTAATGCAAGATGTCAAAGTGCTGTGATTGTCATATAGGGAGATCCAAGTAGAAGAGAGCACAAAGAGGAAAACATTTAGATTGATGCAAACATTAAAAGAATAATTATTACAACATGGCTATCAGAGAGAAGATCAATGTAAGAGTCTTTCAGTACATTACTATTAATGGATTTCTAAAGAAATGAGACCATTTTTCTAAATTCATGCTGCAGTTGCACATTCTAAGAGACTTGAAAGGCACAGATCTATTAGAAATTTAGAGTGTCTTGAAAAAAAAAAAAGAAAAAACAACCTCTCAACCTTTCAAAGTGTGAATTAAAAATTGCAAGTTTAATTGTCCATAAACACTCATGTTCAGCTAACAAGTGTGAGCGGGCCCACATGGCATACCATGGCATCCAAGCACAGATTCACTGGGACAGAATGAAACAGAGCAGATACAATATTCATCACTTCCCCAAGTGCTAGTGCTACAACAAATTGTTATTAGAACTGCCATTAATAAACTGCCACGATCCTCTTGTAGTTTAATCAAGATTGGACATTCATCCCATACTACTACTTTCCTAATCTAATAAAAATCAAGCATTTTAGGACCCATTATGTGATTCTCCATCCCCTCTCCCTCCTCTTCAGCTTTCATCACTAATCAGAGTCTAAAAAGGAGGGCACAGTTTGCACTTGTGCATGCTCTTGGTGCTTTTCTTCCTTTATGAGCAGCACGGCCTAGCTCAGCTGAAAGGACAGACTCCAGGAATTTGGCTTCTGCAAGACTGAGTGGTTGCAATTCACATCATGAGCTCTTCTCTCAGCCAGCAGTGCATTCACAAACCCCAGACTGAAGAACAGCACATAAGCTGCAGACAGACGTCCTGAGGTAATAAAACTTCAATCAAAGCAAGGAGATTTCACAACAGCTACATGCTACACTGAACTCATCTTCCAATTTCCTTTTAATCTGGCACACCTCTTCTGCATCAAAATGCTTCATGTTTACTTTTAAATATTGCTTGCTAAAAAAAAAAAGAAAAAAAGGAAAAAAGGAAAAAAGGAAAGGTCAGATGGTCAAATATTCCACCTAATACAAGCCAGCATTCTACAGCTTTCTTCACTTTTTGGTCTCACAGGAGAGAGGAGAGAGCTTAAATGATGTGGAACCAAAGGGTTTAATGTATGGCTTGGGTGGCTCAGTGCTGAACTTTAAAGGGAGAGAAGGAGGGCAGAAATCTAAGAGTGAGGGAATAGTAGCCTTTAATGTTGTACAGATCAAATGACATTGGGTGAATGGTTACAATATCTGATGAGTCACGTTGGTCTAACCTTCCATTTATTCATTCTACAGTTCCTTGACTACTCTTACCTCCTGGACAATTTATAACCTGCATGAGATCAGATTTTGTTTTCGTGGCACAGAAATATCATACAAAGACTCTTTTCCCTGTAATTTACATCCAACAGCAGATATTTTTCAGAAATGTTAGCAACACAATCTTCCAACAGACTTGTGAAAATAGTTCTGAAAATTCAAATGTAGTGCCATAAAGAAGAAATACACCATGAATAATGTCTGTGCCAGAAGTGACCAACTACATTTTCATCTGTATAAATTCTTCATGAACAATCCCCCTGGTTTTATTGACACACAATTGGCATTCAACAAGTAATCTCTTCTTCCTATCTTTGTTTCATTGGAATGGTAAGTGTAGCACGGAAAATGAATGTAGGAGTCCACTCATTTCTTGCACATGAGCACGTATGTGCTTATACATCAAGAGCTCAGCTTTCCTTGTCATCTCCTTTATCAAGGAATCCATTTTGACTCTGGGGAAATGAAGCTCGTGCTACTGTTTACTCCTTCAAACACAAATTGATTTTTCACTTGCCAGCATGAAAAGATCCTGTGCATGAGCCTTGATTGATCATTTCCAGTGTGCACCACACAGTGATATCAGGAAAACACTTAAAAAACCAGAAACAGCAAAAGGAGGACAGTCAGCAGAGGCCTTGTCCTCTGAGTGCCTTCAGCTCCTGCCAAGCTTCCCATTAACAGAGAGTGCTTGGTTTTTCTGATTTTTTTCTCATTGATACAAGTGGGAAATGGATGGGGCAGTACTAAGACTAGCAGAATTTCCAGATACAACATACTGGACTGGATGGTGTTTGAACATCCTCCCAACCTGTGTGAACCTATGGTTCAATTCTTGCAATACACCCATTACAAATCTGACAACATGCAGTACTTAACCTGCACTTGTCATACACACCCATGTCTTTCCAGCACCACCTTTACTTTGACTGCCATCCATATTTTCTTGCACACTCAGGCTTCATTTCTCCACTTTAATGCTCCCAACATTCCCCTCAGCTGCGATCTGACTACACATTTCTCCTCCTGAGAAGATTGTTCCATTTTTACTTCAAGTAAAGTTCACACCACTGCTCAGAGCCCACTGCCCAAACCTCCTTGGAATGTTTCACAGCTCATGATCCTGCTTCCTTTCTCAATACTATGTCCAAAAAGTGTCACTCATGTTAAAGACATATGGAATAGTTGCCAGTTAATCTCACCAGCTGGGAGGCTCTTGGCTCTTCCTTACTAACCTTAGTGAAAGTGTGTAAGAATGGAAGCAGCAAAAGAGCAAGGAATGAATATTGCAAGCTGACAGTAGGGTTTTCCTGGTGTATTTGATATTTGTGGGGATATTGCCAACATACTTTAGGGCTGTATGTTTGCATTTTAGAGGAAACTGAATGAAGTCAAACATGGTGGTATTAAAAGAAAAAAAAAAAACAACAAACAAGCCCAAAATTGCTCCCTTGGTATTAAAACACACACACGTGTTTTTCACAGGCTTATTCATTTCCAAGGGAGCCATTTGTGGGTCCTAAATAATGCATATGCACTGTTTTCTTTTAGTGTCTCCACCATCCTGGAACCAAAATACCATGAGAAGACTACATTTCCCATTATTTTAACCCCAGAAATATCTCCTGGGGCTTATTAAAATGTCTGTGGAAATAGATACTTTTCTCATATATAAAAAATTAGGAGAGAAAGAAAAACTATTGCCTAAAACAAAATACAGAACGCTGCTCCTCTGTTCTCCTTTTTTACAAATACTGCAGAAACTGTGTAAAATATGCATTTACTGGAGAACCTGAAAACACAAAAGAGTTTTAAGGAGTGAGTTAATTCATTTGTTGAGCAGCCTGGCCTGCAGTCAGAGCTGCTTGTCCAGTGGTGGCCAGAGAAGTTTATGCTTTTTCCCCCTAGTAAAGCACCTTATCTAGGAAAAACAACTTACTGGTGTGGTCCAAAACATGACTGAATCAGACTCACACTGATTTTAGTGACCTTCCCAAAAGGCCTCTAGCTCTGAAGCCAAAGCTGCCCACAACGGGTATCTTTAGCTTCATACAAAAGCCAGTGACTCTCGAATGCTCCTCTGCAAGAGCCAGACAGACCTGTGCAGTCACACCAGAGGGTGACCGACCTCACACTGAAAGGGATTCAGTTTCATCTCCCTACAAAGAACTCAGCTTACAATGACCTTTTTTACCAGTCTGAGCAAGCCCAGCTATATGTTTTCCCACTGAGCAAGCCCAATGTTTTTTCACTGGCATTTAGTTCTGCTACAGCAACTTTTAAACCAGACTGACCTGGATGTGACAATTATACTTTTCTTGTTCTTCCCAGTATGTGTTGAATTTAGTTCATTTTTTTCTTTTTTAATTTCTTTGGTGTTTTCTTTTAACAACACCATTTCAGTGTTGATCAGCATGAAGCAGTCTCCACGAAAGTACAATATGCTGATGCTCAATTTAAACTCAATGGTTCACCATTGTTTTCATGCAGTAAATTGCCAAACTCTATTAGAGAGGGAAGACTGATAAAGTGATCTCTTACTTCAAGGTCTCCAGGGAGTTTCTTAATGTAGGTAAAGCTGCACATTTTACTTATGGAATATTCTGAATGTAGTATTTTAGAAAATCACCATAGTGATAATACCAGAGTATCTGATAATGTCAATATTAAGCCAGGCCCCAACAAAAGTGACTTTTGCAGTACTTAATTTATGATCAAAACACTGGCTTGCAGAAAGGCTGTTACAACCATTTAATATTGGCAAAGAGCAAGGAAATTTGGAATGCCAAATTTCTTCTTCTTCCTTCCTCTCTTTCAGTTCCTTCTTCTCTTTTAACTTCAAGTACCTATTTACTTACATAAAATACACATTTTCTTATGTGCCTTAGCATTTTCACCTTATTCTGGAAAACATTACCTTATACATTTCCACTAAAGTGATGACAAAAGGTGCCCTGACCTAAAATGCCACCGTGCACTTGTCCACTTGAAACATCAAAGCCTGACTAACGCACTGTGCAACCCTCTGCTGCAGTGAGATATGTGGTGTGGCAGAAATAATGATCAAGTGTCTGTTTCTTGTCTTCCTTTTGCCAGTGTGAATGAAATTTAACTTCTCCTAAGACAATGAAACAGAATAAAAGGCACGAAGGGAGCTTGGCTTACAAGTCCACTTGCCCTCAGTTAGGGGGATGTAAATTAGACACCATATTTATTCTCAGCATAACCCCTTGAGCAGAACCTCTTGGAAATCATGCAAAATCCTTTACTGTACAGACACAGCTGTCTAAATTTAATATAAGTTGGAATTGGATCTCCTTTAAATCTATTTCACGTTAGTGGGATGTGGTGTCTGTTCCCAGTAGTGCCAGCACAAGAGCAGCATCAGGCAGGAGTTGTGTAAATTCCTGCTAAAATAGTATCAAAGTCACCAGGTCAGAGTGTGGCCTCGGCAATGGGACTAAAGCTTTCCTGATGCCAGTGAGGCTCCACCAGTGTAGTACCTGAAGTATTATTTGACCCCGGGAATTCAGACTGTAACATTTCTTTGGAGGTTTTAAAGAGGAACCTTCTTAAATGTGTCTTTACATCTGACAGCACCCCTACTGTGGCTACAAGGATGCAGTGGGTGGTTGTGTTGGTTACCTGTTTCCCTTCTGCCTTTTAAAGCAGGTATGAATGTCCTCACAGAAAAATGTACTCCTGGGTATAATTTGCACAGCAGCTCACACAGCTGCGAGGCCCATGCTGGGACCCAAACTAATTGCTCAGAGCTTGTTTGCAAATTAGTTGTTTTCATACATCCTTCCACCACAGTCACAACTTGCAAGCCATGACCTCAGACTGTCTTCAAAATAAAGGGCCAGAATTCAAAGGGCAAAGCAGGGCTGTTCCTGCTCTGAGGGAAACAAATGTATTTTGAAATATCTTAGGGTTTAAATACCAATCTGTTAGTATAACTGATCTACACAGATACATTTTTAACACAAATTTCAATCAAATAAATTATTATAGGAAATAAAAGCTATTTTCCTTTCATTAATACAAAGTAGTACAATTATTGAATATGTTTTTATTGTGATTGCATCCAGACTCAGACTACGTTAAGAGCCAGATCTTATGCTCATTAAATAGTAAGACACACAATTATCCCAACTGCCACTGAATGTCATGGTTATCTACAAAAGGGGAGTTAAATAACACTTTTTGGACAGTAAAGAACAAGGAAAATCTGATTTTGAATGGGGTCTTTATGGTCTCTCTTTTAGTTACATTTCTAATTAAAATGCTTTGATCTATTAATGCCAAGGGACACTGCTAAATGTATTCAATGCAGAAGTTGCATACTTTTCCTGAGCTCCCCAAATCTCTTAGATCTGTGTGCACTTATGCTGTGTGCAGTTAAACTGCTCACTAAAATGAAAAGATATCTAAGAATAACTCACTTCCATTAGATTTATAAATCACATTAATTAATTCTACATCTCCAGTGGTGTAGAGACCAAACTCTAATGTGAGATCTAATTAAAGAAAAGGGAAAAAAAATTGCAATTGAAACACAGAAGTAACTGTTTAGCCTCAAATTAATGAGGCGCTATGCTAAGCAAGAATGTCCATAAATCCCTAATGAGGATTTTAAACACATTAAAACTTCCTAATACAAAGTGTTTGCCTTCCTTTTATCCAATAACAAATAAGCCAATAATTTTCTGCCTCTAAATGACACTATTAACTGTCATGGCATGTTTTATTTGACAAACCCTCCATTCAAATACAGTAAAACCAATTAATTTGCCTGCTGTGAAATGTGTTTCTTGATAGCTTTTATGTGATTTTTCTTCTCAAAGAAATGTAAATAGGAAGTCAATGTAGGTGCCTGATTTTGCTTAAAAATACGATGCAATAACTATAGATTTTCTAGTCAGTTTGCATTTCAAATGAATTGAAAGATAACCTCCATTTTCAGGTCATCAATCACATAATGGTCTCCTGATAAGTAAACAGTTACAGAGTAATAGTTTTATTACCAGCGAAACGGCCCCATATTTGAGCTGTGATAGTTGCAAAATTACCACTTTGTTCCTTTATAAATAATGGTTTGCAGTGGGGCCACTTGGCCTCTGCCACCCCTGGCACCCACCACGGGCAACACAGACAGCCCTCTGAGTCCACACTACAATTAAACCACGCGTCTTGGAAGGGTGAAGATGGTGATGTACTACAGTTTTTTTTTGGTCAGAAAAATCTATAGAACAAATAAAAGATAATTCTGTGGTTTCAATGGTCCCCTGGGTCCCACTTAGCAGATCTCAACAGAGCAAAGCAAGACCATGTTACAACTGCCCCACATTAAGCAGTACCTGAATCTCTGAAACTCTTTGAAGGTTTTGCAGCTGGGAGGATGAGCCTGCTAAAAAGTACATGTTACATGTCAGAAACAGACTTTGGCTGTACCCACTCTAAGAACTGAAGGAAAAGCAGAGGCTAACACCCTGCTTTATGGAGCCTAACTGAATGCCAATTAATCTTTACAACATATGGACAGTCTCACCAGCTCTTGCACTGCATCACAATCACGTGGACACTGTTGTTTCTTTGCCTTGAGATGGAAACTCAAATGGAAAATTTCCAGTGCTGAACAGGACACAACCACTCATTTATTTAATCATCTGTAATGGATTACCAAGCAGAACTGTGTAATTTATGTAGCGTGCCATGACAGCTGATTTTCAATTTGCACTGTCCTGTGTGTGTGTTTCTTATTGAAACAAGCAAAGCAAATCTGGGACTGTGCTGGTGGAGCAGTGCCAAGGCTCCTGACACAAGAGGAGGGCTGGGGACAAGTGGGGTTGGGATGGATCAAAGGCAGCAAAGGTGCTCTGGAGCTCTCTCAGCCACTGTCCCCATAACTGAGACACAGCCCCAAGCCCACATTTGCTCCTTTTTCCCAACAGAAATTCCTGTCAGTATTGCTAAAATTTTTTTGCATAGTGACCTTTTCACAGGGATGTCTGGAGAAGCAATTTATGTTTATACATTATCATCATTCAAAATTATATAAGTATGTATTCAGATAAGAGAAAAATGCATTCTGCAAATATCTGTATTTTGCTCCTTAACCACAATCTTATTTAATAAGCTTAGGAATTGGATTGCAGCAGCTTCAAAAAAGTAAATTGAAGAGACCTCCTGCCCTGCCTCAACAGTGAGAAAAACATGGTCTTTCTATACTCTCAGCTAATAAAAATTCCCAAATTAAACTTTAAAAATATTTAAGTGAACTATCCTTGACACAGTGAAATATCAGGAAATCAATTTCCAGTTGATTGAAATCAAGCTTTTGTGCTTAAGGTACTGCATATTGTAACCTGCATTCTGCTCACTTTGCAAGTAGTGTTCCTGAAGGTTGAACTAAGCTCCAGCTCTCCCAAATGCAGCTGTCTGCATCTAATTTTGATCACAAAATGTAAATAAGAATACTTATATTTTTGAAAACAATCTGATATGATATCCCACATCAACAACTTTTACATCTACTTCTTAATCGAGACATTGAATTGGACTAAGACCACCTGACATTATTTCACTTCTGACCTTTTCAACTGTCAAAGCAGACAGATTTTTATCCTACAAGATTCGAGCCAAAGCCTCAAAGGTGCAGTGCCAGAGCATTAATCCATTTCACTAGACAGTCATTGAAATTATAATTGAAAGTTCAACTTACTTTAGCATTTTATGCTGAAATACTTCTGGCAGCCCAGGGCAGAAAGTCGAAATCTGGTTTCCAATGGAGACCATTTCCAATGGTTTTTAAATGCTGGCAGTGAAATTCCTTATTGTCAAAGAGATCAGCAGATGCCTGCTTCCATCAATTTACTTTCTGTGACTGCTGCTCACTTTAGGAAGTCTTTCTTTACCTAAGGTTGCTGACCTGCTGCCAAATCCTATCAGAAATGGTCTCGGAAAGACACTGATTTGTTAGGAGACTGGGGACACCCCAAGAAAAACCCCTACAGCAGCCAGGGCAGATCCCATCCCTCCATTTATTCTTACCAATGGCATAAGCAGAAAAACAAATCTGCACAAAAGACATGACAGAGGTCTGTAAGAGGTCCAAATTCAAGCTAAATAACCTGACCTATGTGCATCACACTATCAAGAGTACCTCCAGAACCTGAAGGATCACTAGACAGCTTTTCCTCTTCACTAAAAGGTGTCATAAAGGCAAAAGGAATCCAAAATTTTCAATCTGAACAGAACAGCACCATTTTAAGTAGTCAGTGGGCTGTGAATCCTTTGTTCTGGCATTCTGGTGCTGCCCAGAGGTCTTTGGCCAGGAACCTCCATATAAAGAGCAATTTTTTTATTCTTAGGCTAATCTCAAAAGCTATCTAAACAAGCATTTAAGTTAACTTAGAAGACATGTTTCATAAAACCTAAATGCTTTTTTTTCCTTAATTTTTGAAGTTGAGATTGACTAGTAATTCTTTATTGTAATTATGGCATCTTATCTAGAGGCTAAAAAGGCTTCCTGTCTGGGAGGAGGAAGGGAGAAAAGGGCACATGAGTTCTAATACCTGTTATGCAATGATGGGTCATTTTATCAATGCTTTCTAGACTACTGTTGTACTTGCTCTATAAATTCTACTGTCTTTATCTGCACAAGGCCCCTTAAATCCTTAGTGCCAGGATATGAACCCGTTAATTCAAAGCACTGAGAAATAATTCTGCAGCAATGCATGAGCAGTGGGAAGAAAGCCACATTTACAAGGGGTGTGCTGGGTCTCCTTGAGGCACAGCCATCTCAAGGCTTAGTTCTCAAAGTCACACCATTAAGGCAATGAGAAAACAGACCAGGGCAATGCAAATCTCACAGAGGGCACTGGAGACAAATATCAGAATTGCAAGGTACCTTTGGGACATAAGCAGTGACATTAGCAAACCTTCTGTACCCTTGTGAAGGGTGACTTGGCACTTCCTGCTTCAGCACCTTTAATTACTTTGCTGCTGCCAGCCTACCTGAGGTGTCTCCCACTCTGCACATGGGTATTTGTGTGCGTAACTGAGTGTGTATTTTCCTTTCCTTCTCCTTAGATCTCAGTGGCAAAGCTCACCTGTGGATCTCTGGGCTGCTGCTAGGGTTATTTCACACACAGTGTGATGCTCCTGCAGCACTTGGTGTCCAAGCCCTGAATGCAGCACAAGCAGCAATTGCTCTCTGGATCTGGGCTCTTACTCAGTTTCCTGCACTGCACTCAACCCACAAACTCTGTCAGTGATCCAATGCACAACTCTCATGCCTGCAACAGGATCAGGATATGAGTGCTTTAACACTGAACTTTCAAAGAAAACAGTTAATTTCAAACATTTCACAAAAATATTCTGACAGAATTTATTACAGTAAAAGATAAAAGAATTTTGAAGCCACAGAGAAAATTTGGGATTTTTCATTTTGCTAGATGCGTACTCCAGCTTTGGGTTAGTAATTAATGCTGCATTTCTATGTTTAGACATTTGGGGAAACAAAAGAAGCAACAGATAACTTGCCAACACCTAGATATAGCAGGAAACAGTGGCTTGGAGCTGCTGAGCAGGATGGTGTCATATAGGAGTGACATCTCCTGTATACAACTGGAGATTCCTGACTGCTGTAAATGTCAATCCTCAATAAATGGTTTGACCTTTTTTATCTATTATTTCCATTTTATGACTGAAATCAGGTCTGACACACAGAGAATTTCAGGGGAATAAAGGCAGCTTGGGGATGACTTTGCAGTCTCATGTCTCACATCACACCCCTGAAATGCATCATCTCCCCAGAAGGACAATGCTGTCTTGGTGCTTAAGCCCCAAAGACCTCCAGCATCTGTTTGCTGGCTGACCTAACAAGCCAATGAGCCCAATATCAGCATTCTCTGAAAGCCAAGGAGGTTTCTTTCAGTGGAACTGCTTAAAGCACATAGCAGCTTGATCTTGGAGAAGGTATTCTTCAGGCATTTAATTGAGATATTCCACGGGCAGTGTCACCTTCTGGGTGAACCCACTTCTGCACTGACTACAGAGAGAGGCCAGGGTCAGCACAGGGCTTAATTGGGGAGTCTCAGCTAAAGACTGAAAGTTAGGTGAATTAAAGATGGATCACAAACCCCACAACTGTGCAGCAGGCTTGTGTGCCAGGCTGAACTCACAGTGTAGAAATGGAAACAGATGGGGAATAAATTCCCCATCAGACAGTGACTTGGAGATCTGAATGTAAGACTGAGAGCCAACCACTCCTGTTAAGCCAGACAATGAGCAATTTGTTGCTTAATGATAATTTTGAATTGGAGGGAGGAAGGGAATTGCTTTGATTTGGACTTAAAACAATATTTTAAAAACGTTGCAGAAAGATAAAATTTTGACGTTATTTGATTATTAAAAAAAACCCCAAAAACAAAGAACAAAATGGAGGGGTTTCCTACTGATTTCAACCTGTTAAACCACTTCCATGAAGGAAACAAAACAAAAAAATGGCAGAAGCTCCGTAAAGAAACAATTCAGAATTTGTTTTAGTAAATATTAAAGCTAATTAAGAAAATGCCTAAATGTCTGTTCCTGATTGTCACAATTTCCTAGAATTTTTAAAACCCAATAAAATAAAACTATAGTAAAAGAAGCGGCAGCACTGCTAAATTTGATCTTTCAATGTAGAAACTCTGTCCCATAAGTTGCAGAGCTGCAAGGCTCAATTTCAGGCTTTCCTCACCAACAATTTTGCCAGTGGGATAACAGAAAATCCAGTTTCCCTTCCACATACAACTCAGTTTATTAAAATCACAGCATTGTCGCAGGGCTAAATGTGTGGGTGGTGTTTTGTCACAAATGCTTCTGTTTGTGTGCAACCAGCAAGCTCAACAAAATGAAATGGAAGAAATTCTCAGATATTATCAAATTGCCAGATTTTTCTCTTTGGCTTTTTCAGAGAACAGCTCTGCTTTAACTGGATGAAGAGAAAAAGCTTTTGTATCTGAAATGGCCAGAAGAGAGAAGGAGCTGGCAGAATGATGTCTTCCTAGGTGAGGATAGTCCAAGACTTAATTCCATGTGTCAGCTCAAGATAACACACAGTCATATGCACATGATCTCATCAGCCCTTCAGGAGAGAGGATTTCACTTGATGTTTGGTAATGTTATTTTAGAGACTTTCTTAATATGCTTGCAGAACACATAAACAAGGAAAAATGCCATGTAAACCTCAATCTAGATGCCACTTAAAGGGATATGTAATCATAATCAGAGTAACTGCAGCATTATTAATTATGAGATGAAAAATAAGGAAAGGACAATCAACCCATAGGAATTCCATGCTGACAGAAGCACTCACTGTCTATCATCACTGTTCACATCTCTCCCACGCCTATCTGCACCCCCGTGGTTATACATGTGCCCCACTTGGGCCAGCAGTGTACCCAACATGAACCAGCTCTGTGCGCTATTCAACAAAACAGGGTGAAAAACGTTCCTGCTGCCACCTCTGCCCTGCCACCAGGAGCTGCCTGGAGGGTTTGTGCCCATCCACACTCCCTGGCCTCCAGCAGCCAGGCTGTTCCTGATACAGCACTGGGGTAGGTTTTGCATTCCAGAGCTTTGCACTGACTCAAAGGGAATTCAGGGTCAGTTACCAGATCACTCTCATTTCTTGAGACACCGTAGGCATTTCCAGTGCTCCTGCCCTGGATGTCTCTCTGCAGGGACCCCAGGCAGGGGTTCCCCAGCAGCCTCAGGGCAAACCTGACCTGCTTTCTGTTGCCTTCCCCAGCTCCATCAGGGCTCACTGGTACAGCAGCACAACCTGAGCTGCCTCACACGAGTGCCCTTTGGCTCCCACTGGAGCAACCTGCCAACCTAAAATGCAGGAGCTGGCCACACCAGCAAAAGGGGTCACGCAGACTTGGAAAGTTTTCTTTTAAATAACAAAAGCGAAAAACTTAGGAGTTGATTCTCTGTTGTAGCATGACAGCCAGAAGGGAGGTAATAAAACTGTGCTGGCAGAAGCTCCCTTCTCAGAGATGGCCTGGCCAAGCTCACAGGGCTGCCAGTCCCTGCTGTGCCATGTCCCCATCCCTGCTCCCCTGCAAACTGCCCCCCCTGCCCAGAGCCTGATCAGGCCCCCAAACACAGCCCAAAGCCACCCTCAGCCTGCCCTCAGCAGGGTCAGGGAAACTAACAATCAGAGCTTTCTTTTCAGCCATGAAAGCATAAACTCTGCAATGCTTGACAGCAGCTTGTGCTCCCAGCAAAGCCATCAGCCTTTCCAAGCCTTAGGGAGGGACAGAGATACTTGTGGGATTTTATATATAAAGTCATAGGTTTGTGTAAATACTCAGATGATTTCCATATATGCCCACTAGCCACACAATGCAATAATAAATTATTTCAATAAATGACATTACTCTAAGAAAGCAAGAAGGATAAATATAATTGCACAAGGTTTAAACAGGATGTAAATCAGTGTGAAAAAAACACAAAAAACCCCAAGTTAACATGAAGCTGTTTACTCCTAGAGAATCTCCACTGCTCTAACATTTCAGCAATAGCCTCCAGTCGTGAGCGTGCTGCAGGAAGTAACAGAGAGCGGCTCAGCAGATGAAACAAAGAGGACCTAATTACCATGCGAGGCACAACATCCTTCAGATGTGATGAGAAACGTGACTGCATGAAAAACTGGTCCTGGGGAAATTTCAAAATATGACCACCCAAGCATAAAGAAGAGAGTGGTGAAAACCAGAAAAATTGCAACATGAGGGTATAGTATTTCTATACAAAGAATATGAGTTTAAAAACATTTATATACAGATATTGTGCATATACACACAGCCATATGCACAGAGACCAATACAAGGAACTGTGTAATCGTGGATGAAAGCTATAAGTGTGTAAAACCTTTCTAACTACATGCTACATATTAATAAAAAAATCACATACATTTTTATATGTTGATTCATGGAGATTCCTGACAGAAAAGCAAACAAACAGCCAAATGCATAAAAAATAACCAGCAGCCTGACAATCCAGCACTATCCTTCCTTTTTTATCATACTTGATCCCTTAATATTAATTTTTTTCCTACAATTCTACAGTGTGAATGTAAATAATTTATGAATATTGGCCATAAGTTATTTTGGGAGGTTATTGTGTATGTGTTTTTGGTTTTGTTTTCTTAAGAGAAACATGGATGGTTAAGAACTGACATCCTGGCACAAGGTAAAGCCTTGATTCTCAGTTAGCGGTAGAGGGGCCGTGCCATTTGCACAAAAGTTCAAGGAGGTATTTACAGCCACAACAGAGAAAAGGCTGGCTTGTGCTGCAGCTGGGCCCAGCACAGGGGCCAGGCTTTGGGGGCTGCAGGTCACCCCTGCAGGCACACAGAGCTCACAGGGGCTGGCACCAGCACAGCTGGGGAGACCCAGACCCCCATCACCAGTATGATGTGAGGCTGTGCTGGGGAATGCTCACTACTCCCTCCAAGTGGAAAAATACAGGGCACCAGTTCTGATTGTGACATATGAAAGCATGCACCTTTGGAAAGGAAATTGCAAGAAAGAAATTTTATCTCCTGAATGTCCTTTTGCTAGAGAGCCAGAGCAAGGCAGATGTTAACCTGCTCATTTAGTACCCAGCCAGGAGGTATGGGTGTGGGTGTAGGGGTGTGTGTACAAAGCTGGTGGTGCATCTTGAAAGGCTGTTCAAAGTGTGCAAAAGCTGAGGAATAGTTTGCAAATTCCTTGGCACGATCAATACTGCTCTCCAGCTCCAGATTCCCTTTATCAGTGACAGACTCTCTTGTAGCAGTGATTAGAGATTCTACATCTTTTAATCACAAAGAACATGACAACTACACCCTATCTATAGCTTTGTGATTTACAGCAATTGATGCACTATCATAATTGCATTAGTGCAGTGATAGCTTTTGGGTGTTACCCAAGCAGCTGAATTTAAATATGGTTGTGTTTGTGACAAACTGACAAGGAAAATCTGATGTTTGAAGCCAGCACTGATTTTAACCCATTCAGCTTCCCTTGACTCCCTCCACCTGTTAGGGATGAGCCATTCTTTTCCTACCTCACTAATTCTAATCATAAAAAAAAGAAAAGCTGACACGTGGACTAAACAGAGAAGGTTGTCCGGTGTATGTGTTAACAGATATATAAGTTTCAGGAGCAACATCCCAATCTTCTAATAAATTATTGTTGTGCTATGAGTGAGCATATTTCAGCTTAGCTGTGCGCAGTCCCTATTTTGCACCTTTTTAGACAATTCCTCAGTTTATACCATGAAGTCATCTGAACACTGATGCTTCTTTTTAATTTCAGGGGATTTGTTTGTTTTATTTTTAGCCTGATTCCTGACAGAAGAGACACCCACGGATTGTAGTCATGAGAGTCTGAAATAATGCATGTGTTTGTGCTCTCATACAAAAAGGGTGTTCAGCTCACCCCTGCTGTCCAGCATCAAGGTCAAAAGATACAGAAACTCTTCGGAGTTTGAAAAGAAGGCAGTGGGGGAGAGGAGACGGACCCTACTGCTGTCCCATTTCAGGAAAACCTAATAAAGCTCACTCTTTGTAAGATATCAGAGGATCCACATGAGAGAGAGACATTATAAGCCAGGCTTCATTAGCTCCTCTGCTCACAGAGTGACTTCTTTTTATGAGAGAACAGAAGATTTCAGTCCCCTGAGCTGAAAGAAAGCACAGGCTGGCAGTGAAGAATGAGAGTAGATGAAAAGCAGGTTCTTCTTATCTCTTTCTAAATATTTTCATATAAAATATTGGCTTGCATCCCCCCAGCAGTGTCCCACCTAACAGCACTCAAAACAATGAGCAAGTGCCAGAAGCTGGTGCCTGCTACTTGCAGGCAATAGGAACCAATTCATTGGCAGCTTTCCCCAAGGGCTGCCCAATGCCTGAGTGGCCATGCCACGTGTCACAGGCTTCCCAGGAGACTCCAGCTGGCTGCTCTACCAGATGCTTCCCATGCAGTCCAGGAGACTGCACTCCCTGTCTGACCCTCAGCTCTTCCCAGAGGCCAGAACAATGGCCCAGGGTCTCTGGGAACACCGCATCAAACAAACACCACATCACATCTGACAGGGGGAAGCCATGCCAGGATTCCCTGTACCAGCACCTTGGTTGCAGGCACACAGCCAGCCACAGAGCATTTCCTTGGGAGAGCTTTGGCTTTACAGCAAGAGCCCAAAAGCTAATAGGAGATTGAGGAAACTCTTGGAGACCTAGACGGCTGTAGCAGAAGTGTCCCAGCACAGCCCTGGCTCCAGCTCCAGCATGCTCAGCTCTGGTCAGAGCAATGGGCAGGGCTGGCATCACTTCTCTGCTTGCTTTGGACACAAAGGGGAGTGCCACAAATGCCCAGAGTGACCAGCCCAGTCACCACACTCACAGCAGGGCAGAGGGGGAGGACACAGGGAGACTAATATCCCTTACATTGACATGAAGCCTCAGAACTAACCCCCGGCGTTTTATTAAACTGCTCATTTAGATTCTACATCCTGCTAATGTTTCTGAATACTTTGAATGACTGGGGGTTATCAGGACC
Source organism: Geospiza fortis (assembly GCF_000277835.1). Classification (NCBI taxonomy): domain Eukaryota; kingdom Metazoa; phylum Chordata; class Aves; order Passeriformes; family Thraupidae; genus Geospiza; species Geospiza fortis. Next base: position 5,405,127 of record NW_005054314.1, read on the forward strand.
TCCAGATTTTAGGCAGTGTATGAAGCAGAGATAACTGGTCTCTCCCTTCCTTGCCAGAGATCCTCAGCCAGTCTGTCCAGACACTGTGCTCCCCTCAGCTGCTGCCTTCTAGGAAGGTCTACTGAGCAAGGTCTACTGGGATCAGCCTCATGAGCCTGGCTGTAAACTTGGCTTTGCTGCTGGAGCTGATCATTTTCTCCTGATGACAGAGCACAGGAATGGGACTGAACTGTGTGTTTAGTTTGGGAATGTTTAAAGAGCTGGAAGGAGGATGCTCCAGCCCAGCGTGCATTAAGCGTTTATTGTTCTAGATCGAAAGCCAATACATAAACACACATCTTTTAAAAAATCCACTCTTTTTATGAAAGCTCTGAAAACACACCCAGGCTATTAAGTCTCATCTCTGGGATAAAAATCTGTCTGCGATGGCTGCATGCATGGCAGGACCATAGCAATGCTGGAAAAGACAAATTGTGTGTGCAGCTGTACCAGCCTTGTGCCTGCTCTCTCTGCACTGCCTGAGCTCCATCTCGCTGCTCCCCAGGTTCCCACTCAGAGGCACAGAGCTGTAACTGTGCTGTGACCCAGCTGCACTGCTGGGCTGGCCCAGCCCACGGTCTTGGGGCTCCTCTGGTAAGTATCTACTGAGCCACCAAGCAGAATTTTAAGAAACTTGTCTTAGACAGCTGCTGGATATTCTGCTGGATATCCAGTTTGGATATTCTGCTTCTGGATAGAGCTCCCTAGAATAAACAACTGTAGTAATCATAGTAAAATAAATACTTTCTTGCAGTTGAATAATGTTGGTTCTAATTACAGTATCATTGATGTATTTTCCTATTAGAGGAAGATTTCCACTTATTCTTTTCTATATTTATTTACCCAAAACATAATAGTCAGTATGATGTTGGCAATTGGATTGCTGCTGCTCTTTTTTCCTGCCAGTTTTACAGCTGGTTGTTAGGCAAAGCTGATTCCACATCCTTCCCAAAATGAAACAGGTAAAAGCTTAGCCCAGACAACAGTCTCAAAAAGGGCTTTTCCTACGCCTTCTGGGGGTTAAATCCCCTACAACTTCTCTAACATCTGAATGGGAGTCTTTTCCAAGGAATTAAAAAGCCTTCTGGATCAGACCTAACAGGCATTTAACTTTGTTCTTAATGCTCAATTGGCTGTGTTAGGAAACTCAGGCTGATATTTTGGTAAAAGTGGCTCTTTTTTGCCAAGAAGATACCCTACGGATTAGCACTTAGTAGGAAGAGAAAATTGCTACGAATATTGTTCCTTCAAGTTATTTTTCTCATTGGTGCTGCAGGGGAAAACTGCAACCACTTAAATACAGGACAGGCAAGGAGTTGAATGAGCCACAGCTTTATTTCTGAGTGTAGATAGCAGCTTACCTGTAAAATCCCAATAACATGTGACTCAGCTGCAATAATATCATGTATGCTGGCAGGGGTAAAAAACCAGCTGATATCCCTGTTGCTCCTTCGTAGTGGTGCTCTGCATCTAAGCTCCTACTGGCTGCTCCTTCTCACCCAGTTCCCATATGTTTGGTGGTCTGGATGCTCTCCAAGGATGTGGGGCACCTGAGATTATGACCTGAAACTTTTACAAATGTAGGTTTATAAATGTAAATGCTCTGTCAGGAGTGGGTTATACAGGAAAACAGAGCCAGTGTTTCTACCTATTCAAGCAGTATATCATAAAACTAAGCTCAACAAGAACAGGATGATGACAATAAAACTGGAAAGTGCAGTTTAACAACAGAAGTCCTTCAGCAATGATGACAATACCATACCATAACCTCAGCAAACAACGGCAGAGACAGATCAGGGAACCACTGTGCTACATGGGCCATCCATATATAACATTTACATATATATATAAGACTAAAGGTCTCTGGGTAAGAAAAAGGAGTTGGAAGGAGATAATTTATTGATTTCCACGGCTTTGAGAGCACACTCTCTATATGCTGGACTGACACATTCATTCAGACAAGGCCTTAATGTCTTTTGCTCCTGATCCACCTTTTCTTGGAACCATTGCTACCAACAGCACCGAGATTGCTACCAAGCTACCAAGATAGCTACCATTGCTACCAAGCCACCAAGAAGGGGCTTCCTGATGCACTGGAAGTAAAACACCTCCAAGGACTTGAGGGGTTTGCCCTGGGCTTGGACCTAATTCTTAGCAGATGAGTTGGGATGGAGGGAGAGAATGGAGGCACAGGAACGCGACAGTGGCTGCTCCATAGAGCAGAGACAGCAGCACATGCAGGGAGCAGAGAGCAGGGAGAGTTTTCTGGAGGTTGAGCAGGAAACTGGGAACCAAATCCAGGGTCTGAGACCTCCACTGGCAAAATTGTCAGTGACTTCAAACACCATTGACTCGTAACAGCTGCGACAATTTACAGGAGCTGAGGACCTGCCCCCATGAGTCCTGCCCGTGCCCTCTGCTCTTGCTGCTAGAGATTGATGACTCTTACAGGTCAGATTTTTTGTTTTGTTTTGTCAGGCTTAGATTGCTTCTTTGTACACTGCTGAGATCAAATCAATTACTTTCCACTCCAACCATCTGACCAAAGTAATTCTAATGGAGCAGAAAGCAGAAACTCAGATAAAAGAAGGGACAACATATTTTTCACTGTTATCTTTGTGCTGAGCATGATAAAGAAGGAATGAAGGCTGAAATAAAGATCATTCTTAATAATTCCCCCTCACATAAGAGTAATGATCTTAATCCCCACCCTTTGTCTTTGTTGTTAAGATTGGGGACATGAGTTTAGATGGAAGATGAACCCTGTAAGTCTTCAAAAAAAGAACACTTATAACAGAAATCCTGTTTCCCTGATAATAATATCCAGGAAAACTATTATTTTGGAACATGATTGCATTTTTCTGCTACCTTAATACCATTTTTACTGCTCAGCTGCATGAAAAATTACCTAACCTGTTGGAATGGATTTCTTGACCCACACATAGCTACATTAAAGGGTGTAATTTAATGCAATCTAACTAAATTAGCACCAATTAGACAGGCTAAATTAAAGGGCATGTCACTAATAAATTTTATGCTAAACATATTACTGATAATAAGCTCACTAAAAATTGCATAATGAAATAAAACATTCTTTTTAACACTGCTCAGTCTAAATATGAATATATAAAAAGTCATGAAATAATGAAATACAGTATGCTAATTCCCAGTTGCCTTTCAGGATAACATCACAGCAATATTAAAATGCATCAATTACAGTGGTGTTTAAAAACAATAGGTCAAATCCTAGAGGGAAGCAGAAAGCCAGGCCAAATTCCACGCAATACATAGGATCCTGATCCTGCAAACATTTACATATATATACCCAGCTCCTTTGAACTCAGCAGGTTCTGCTCCTGTACATGAAGTTGTTGGCTTGCTGCTGTGCCTGCTCAGAGAGATGAACTGCAGCAAGGAGCAGGGTGTGATGGAGGGCAGAAAAAAGTGCCTGGATTTGCATTTGGATGCTTTTTATGAGAGATATTTTCCAAGTTCTACTTTCCAAAATACCCTGTACCAAAGTTGTACAGTACACCCTTCCTAAGTCCTGTATGTGAAGCTGTCCCACTGTACAAAAACTAAGACAAAGGAGATTTATTGAAAGCTTGCAGCCACCAGTGCTTTGATCAGTGAGAAAGGTGGATTTCCCACATGTTTGAGTGTATATCTGCCTGTCCCCTCCTTTGGGATTGGGTCCTCTAACAAATTATGAGAGCTGGGCTCATACCATGTCCCATTTCCCAACCACAGACTCGCTGGGCTCTCTCCTTCCCAGCTGCTCTTCACAAAACTTTCCACTCTGAGAGCACTGCCATCTATTCCAAGTTTGGTGTAAACTGGTCAAGAGGTGCTAGGCGGCAAAACCACAGAAACACATCTCCCTCAAGTGCACAGTCCCCATTCCCACCCCGGGGTGGAATTTGGTGACTCAGCCATAAGCACAGTCTGAGAAGTGCTTGTTCAGCAGACCCAACACCCCGGTGCCCACGTCTTCAGCTGTGCCCCAGTGAGCAGCTGGGACAGGTGTAAATAAACCAGTTGTGACTCCATTCACTTCCATCCTCAAAACTCTTGGATGACCCTCACTTCCAAGGGCTGCTAAGCCAGACAACCTGGCTGCATCCCCACCTAATGCACCTGTTCTCTGATGGGTAGACCCAGAGGTTTATGACCCTTTTGCATTTTCTCTCTGATCAAAAGGCCAGACAAGCTCTGGCACTCCATGTACCATTAATCTATCAGATATTTCTTAATCAGTAATAAAGTAAATTAGGGATAGTAAAGTGGAAGTGACATCTTTATTAACACAGACCAACATGTCCTGAATAGTAACGAGAATGGGCTGCTGGAACACATGCTCTGCATTCACACATTCACTAATTAGGGCCCTCAGCATGGACCTTGCTTACAAGTTGTCTTTTCTCAGACTGGTAGTCTAAAGTTAACAGGCCCATTCATGTGAGTAACATCTGTAAAAGGATGTTCTAGACTCCTAGTCCCTGTCTTCAGCTTCTCAAAAACCCAAAATACATTACACAGAAACAGAGGTGCTGTTTCAGTAAACACGAACAAATGTACATAAAATCTACATTCAAGTCCATCTGATTAATCAGCTTCTGGACACATTGTGCACAGATTGTAACCAATGCTTGACACAAAACTGAGCTTTAAGCCAAAGAGGAAAAGCAGTAATGTAAAATACAACCATAAAGGGAAGTTTTGCAAGTTAAAAAATTAACATATGGTGGACATTGCCCAGTTTCTTGGGCTGCAGCATATTCTCAGAAAAAAAGGAATATTTCATATCAGAGCATGCTTCCCTTCCTCCATAAATATATCCTTCCTCCCTCTTAAGAAAATAAATAGGATTTTCTGGATTCTGTTCAGGCCATGGTGAAAAAAAAAAAAAAGAGGTGTAATGACATTGTGCAGGGTCCATTAAAATCCTGAAAAGTGCTAAAGGCACCTGCAAACTTGGCATTTCCTGCTCAGGTTCTTCCACTGTTCAAACAGATTTTTAAAACAGCTAAGAAACCCTGCCAAATGATCGTTGTTAATCAAAGACTCCTTTTAAATTGTATGAAAACAAACCAGCGTCAAAACAGTAAACTGCACACTTTACTACATGAGGAACTGAAAAATGAATGAACTCACATTGGCGCACAATGTGAGGAAAAATGCTGGCTTTGAAATAAAAGGAATGTATTTGGGGCTTTTTAGGAGTGCTGTGATTTTGTTTTAAAAAAATAAATTCTTGGTTTTTACAAGGTTTTTTACCCCAGCCAGTCTTCAGATCAGCATCCATGTGGATGTGAACTGCCATAATTTTACTTACTTCAGATCAGTTCTAGGGGTGTTAGCCTTGCAGGATCCAGCCCACTGGAGACAGGAATACCATTCCAGGACACTTCTGTGCACTGTGCAGCAGAGAGCCCCAGATGGTGGCTGCCTCTCTGCAAAGTGTTCTTGCTAAATCAAAAGCAGCCCTCTAAACATGCAGCTTCACTATCACTTCAAAAATAATACACAAGTGATTTATTCTCTTTAAAAAAATTATCAGTTTGGTTCATTAACCCATAGCCGTACAAAAGCAGGAGTCAATTAGGTTGCCACATCAGATGTGTGTAAAGATAATTACCCTGAAAAGAAGATGTAAAGGTGTCCATAAAGCCAGTGAAATGTGACCTATTAAATCAAGCTGTAACCTATTATGGGTCAAAAAACACATTTGTAAGGCCAATGGGCTCATGGCAATGGCCAATCTAGCATGAATTCTGCAGGTGTCCTTTTCAAATAAACATGACATCTCTCCTTTTCATTCCTGCCATGTTACTGTCTTCTTACCTTCCACACACACTTTACTCAACACACACATGCAAAGGACACACACAAATGTCTTCTCAAAATTATGCAGATGAGCATAACATGTATGAGCAGGTAAACAGCAAATATGACACAAAAGAATAAAGAAAACCCAAAAGAACATCAATACCCTGCTGTTTTACTGGTCCTTCCATAATGGCATTAGTCTGTCATCTTACACAAAGTATCTATTCTACATTGGATGTTCAAGATCTGACCCAGTTGTCTATAAAGATGAATACAAATCTTGTAAATGTTCTGAAGTTCTTTCTTTTGTGAAATTTTCTAACATTTACTTGAACTTATTAAAAAGAAATCTAGCATGCAACTTTCGTTGTCTGTGACTAACTTGTGAGTGATGTTCCTCTTGATTGATTTAAACCACTTCATTTTCAGTAAGCACCTCTAATACTTGAAGGATCTCATTGAACCAGTTAAGATTATATTTTACCTCATTTGTACTCACTACAGCTAATGGCTTGAAAAAAATCTACTTTATGTCACATGCTAAAACACACAGGTATCAGATTTCTCAGAATGCCTCTCCTTTTCAGCTCCTTTGGGATCATTCTGGATAACCTTTTGGGTTATACTGGGCTTGATTCTGCTGTCACTTTCACCAGAGGTCTAATCAGAAGTAATTAAATGGAAGTCACCAGAGCTCTTTCATGGCAATCCCAGTAGAACTGAGTCTATAATTAAACTTGCAAATTTTTAAAGTATTGCCTTCGTACAGGTGTACAGGACTGAGGCAGAAACACTGATGCCTTGTAAACAGTTTCACCTCAGTGCCAAAGACTATCCCAGTGTGGGAAGCAGATGAATTTCTGATTTATGGAGGTGCTGTGTCAATGGTTCTAACTGCAGTCACTGCAACAGAGCTAAGCCAGATGACCACTGTGAAGGGTCTCACCCTTGAAGGGGTCACAGAAACAAACTGCAATCTGTGCAACACAGGAATAAATCATGACGAACCCACACTAAGTCACCAGAGTTACTGGTGTAAAATCCACACATTTAGGTAAAGAGCCAGGGCCAAAGTATTTAATCCTTAAATTTATTTACATTATTAAAAATGTGATTTGATTAAGGCATCCATCAGAGAAAGAGCATACATTTTGAGGAAAAACATCTATATACTGGAAAGCATCCAGATGCTTTCTGGACTAGGCAGTTTTATGGGTAGCAGACAAAAGCCCACCTCTGTCTCCTTCAGAGTTATTATATTTTTATTCTTATCTAACATACTCCATACTCCTTTATATCCTTCACGCTGCATAGCAGGCTTTTAACTGTTCTAAAAATAACAGTCATTAAAGGAAGCACAGAGATGTTCCAGTCTCTTTGCTGAATGTGAATTCATACCAGCTCTGTCAAGGAAGGTTGGCCACAAACCTGTCTGCAGCAGGTGTGAGGCTGAGCTCCTTTTTGGAGAATTAGTCTCATCTATCATATAAATTTGTTTTGGGTTAACCGGTATGCTGCTCACAGCAAAAGAAATTGAGAAGCCTCCCACCCAGTGCAGGATAAGTTTAAAGTATTGGTCAGTAAAGTGAAATGACTCTGCAGAGATATCTGCCAAGATAAATTGCCCACTTCATCTACCTTAATTTGTAAGACACATCAGGTGTCATATAAGACATTATTCCTAAGGGATTAAGTCACCTTCATAATCATCATAGAGGTGAAATTGTTGGGAAAACACTAAATCAAAACAAATTTTCTTCAAGGAAACATAATTTTTGTAACTCAGAAGTCCAACAAACAAAGGTTTAACAAATCCAGTATCTATTGTTTGTTTCTCTGTGCATATCTGTATCTCCATACATGTCCTTTAAGAAAAACACACTTAATATAGTTATGATGATAGCAACACTATCCTCTGTGTTCCTTCTTTTTCTTAAGCAATTCCAGAGAAGAAATTAGGTATTGATTCTCTCCCTACCTATGTCATCTTTTCTCTTTAATATATTCATGGCTTTCAGGCTTTAGTTCCACAAACCAGTAGGTAGCATCTAAACAAGATTCACTTTTCTGAAAGGAGCCCTGATTGCTATTAATTCTTCTGCTTTTTTTTCTACAAGTGTTGTTGAAGTGCCTTTCTAGATAAGTTAAGAATTAAACATTTTCAAGTTTCACAGCACAAAGCCAAGAGAGTTTCTCCTTCCAGTCACACCAGACCAGTACTGATGCCAAAATGGTCTCTTACAAGTTGGACAACTAATTTCAAACTTCCAGTCCCAGCTGACATTTAATTATCCTGCACAGGGAAGAGCAGTTCCAAGATGCCCAGCAAAGAGGTTCAAGAGTATCAGTTGAATTCAAGAGATTTGGAGCTTTGCCATCCACCCCACAAGAGTGCTCCAATTACTGCATGGTTCCTCACCATCCTCTACCAAAATGGAGTCCCTTCTCCTGCCCAAACAGGGACATGTGTTACAGTGGCAATCCCTTGTACTTTTCTGGTGTTCAATGAATTTGTTCAAAGGAGTTGTGTCACTTTGCTGATGCCACACACCAAAGTGGCACCAGCTGTTGGAGCGTCCAGTGAAGCAGAAAGGTCAGAACCAGCCAGAGGTGTGTGAGCCAAGAGGTAACAATTTTGTTTGCCATAATTTTACCTGTATTTGACAAGCATTAATCCCAAGAATTTCAGCTATCAGGAAGTCCTGTCCTGCAAAATCAATTCTGTGGGAAAAGAGGCATTTGCTGTTAAGTTCTCCAGTTTACCTATCCCTCATTGAAGTCAGCTTCAATGGAGATGGGCTGATTTGTCAGCTATAGATCTGCCCTTGCTTCCATTCAAAAAAGACAAAACAGACTCTTCTTCTGATCAAGAAGTGAAATTTTATAATTCACTTAATGAGGAAGAGCTAATGTCCATAGAGACACTAGTGTTTAATATCAGATGTGTCAATCAAAATCTATTAATGTTGAGCCGCTAATTTGATTTGTGAAATACTGTAACAAAGATTCATATAATTTATCCTTGAGGGATATTCGCTGGGTATTAAATTAACCTAGTGGATGTTTGTCCTGTTTTCCAACCAAAAAGAAATGTGTTCACAATAGTTTACCATACAGGGCAAAGCCAGTGAGTATAGAAAGAAACAGAAGAATGCTTTCACATTCATGTTTACTCTAGTTGTGTGCCATTTAAATTCATCTTATTTTCCTCAGCTCTTTATAGTGTATCTTCAAATTCCTGGCAAGGTTCATTTCAAGAGTCAACAAACAAGGGTTGGCTTTAAAGAAATCAAGACATTTAATAGACCATTCTGATCAATGAACTCTTGCTGGCATAAGGATGTCTACATTTTGGGTCTCATCTGTAACCAGGCTCACACTTTAGGAAACTGCAAGATGACAGTTTCATCAGAATTATGCTGTTGTCTCTACTGTTCTGTTCTACACTAAAGACTTGAGAATCACTCTAAATCTCCATTCAGTGTAACAATAAAACACATCGAAAATTAGCTGATTAGTTTCAAAGCAAGTATACCTAGGCTTTAATTTGGGTTTTATAGCTACAGTGAAGTTCTGTTTTGGAAGAAAATGTGGGGAAATGAAAATTGAAAGAACAGCCCTCCTTTATGTAGCTGTATAAATTTAAATGTGGCCATTTTTAGACATTGGACAAATAATACGTATGCAAGAGTAAATTTTGGTTTTACACAGAAGAATAATGCCTGGACTACGCTTCACTCTGCCTGACAAAAGCCAGACTCAGTGAGCTAATACCACTGTGTATACTTTGAGCTGATATCCAACAAACCATCTTATGGCATCAACGGAATGAAATTCCTAGTTGCTAGATTACTTCCTTCAGCAAAGTGTGCTTCAAAAATTACCACTGCTCATATTTATCATTTTGGGACTATATTGTACCAACTCTGCACCAAGTGTCTTTGCACTCCCTGATTTAAGTGGGACACTCCCCAGGAGAAAAAGCACTAATTTAACAGCAGTTATGGCAGCACAGGGCCCATAGAAATGCTACAGTTTACATTTGTTTTAACCACAATGGTTATTTTTTGTTACAGCTAACATAAAAAACTCCCTTCTCATTCATATTTGTCACTATTTTGTTTTTATGTAAAATAATAATCATTATAATAATAGTAATTCCAGATGTTCATGTAAAGGCAGCTCATTAAATCACAGTTGTGCACTCTTCCATGTTGCAATTTACTCAGATAAATTCTCGTTTCTTTAAGCAGGTAATAAATACATAAAGCTTTTCTATCTATATATCTTTTAATCGACTGCAGTCATTTAACCTAGACCCTCTAACCAAATTAATAATAGAAAACGTGTCATAACAATTCCTTACCACAGGATGAATTACCATTATTGTTTTGGCATTGAAAATCCTTTCTGCTACCTCAAATTACCCTTCTTTTCAACAGTGCACAATACATGAATCGCTTCCCTAATCCTGCATGTTACTAAAAATCACATCCCAGTACAATAGAGCCATCTGACAAGCTACTTTCTGACAGCATGCTAAACTATTGTGGTGGTGAATTCCCAGAGACCCTCTGGATCTGTTTCATTAATAAAAGTTGCAAGTGAAAGCCGAAGGAGGAACTGCTCACAGCCAGTGAGAATCCACCCAAAGGCTGAACTTCACATCCCAGCTCTTCCCACCATCCTTAATACCTTGGGAACAGCTTCCTTTGTGCCAGGGAGGTGTTAAGCAGACAAACATCATTAGAGCTCCAGCCATACTTCTTTTGAAATCTAAAAAAAAATTAAACATCTGGATTTTTTTTTACAGCTGGGGGCAATTACAGCGCCATTTCCCAACACCATAAATGTGTGTCTATCCACAGTATTATATATACACAGGCTCTGATCCTCAGCTCCCTGTTAAATTAGTCACATTTGACAATGTCAAGCAAGTCCTACTGGATTTATAGCACCTGAGAACCAACGCAGCCTTCCAATCTGCAACCATTCGTAAAAGGATGAGTGATCTGTAGAGCAAGGGTAGAGCTGAACACCAGTGAATTACAATTTTCAGTGTTGATTTTTGTTCTGATACTGACACCCTCCATGGCTTCAAGCTAGTTTGGTTTTGTTTTTTTTTTTTTCTTGCAGCAACCTCATAAAACATATTTTCTTCCCTAAGACTTCAGGAGCAGGACTTAGGCCCTGCATCAAAAAATCTGCACATTCAAAGATCTGCAACACCCTAGAATTAGTGTTGCCAAGTCTGTTTCTATTACATTTGTTTTTGAAAAGATAGTAAACCATCTTCCCTCTTTATGGTCTTCTAATCAGAATCAACTTGTGCTTTTACCAGACAAGTATTTAAGCGACTTTTTATTGCAGCAAACCAGCATTCATCAAAAGTGGTGTATTTTTAACACTAATTCTAATTATAACAAGCAGTGCATTTTGTGTGCTTTCCAATTATGCATGAGAAAAGTCAGTGTAAGTGTCCTCTCTTATCATAATTATCTGTTTCTAATTTCAATTTTGGCTATGACTTTGCAGTCAGTGATGTAAATGTAAATGTTCCTGTCAGATAAAGATTAATTTGATTTAAGCCCTCTTTGTTCTAATTATATATTCTATTTCTGCTCACCATGCAAGTTTCATTTGAAGGCACATCTGTATTTTATCACAACAATGAAGAAATTCTTTGGTATTTAAAAAGGTAACTACAGGATTTCATCTAGTCCTGTCAGGCACTGTTATGACAGTGTACACTAGGACGGTTCCAAATGAATTAATATTTTAGATGACTAATGCATGAATTACTGTAATTATTACTTAACTATTAAAGTATGTGAACTTTTATCAAATGAAATAAAACTTGTTGTCCTAATTGCTCTCTGCACTCCTAAGGAAATATGACCTTTATGGGCTTTGAACCCGAGCACACTGAAAATACAGAATAGTACCTCACAGTCAGAATAGGAGATTTAACAAGCACAGAAAAATCATTTTATCTCTGACATGGAACATATCTCCTTGATATTTTCTTGTCTGGAAGTCAAGGTTTTAGGAACAGTCTAGAGAGATTTCTATCATTCAGCACATCCATGCTGTGTGGACATCCCAGTAAGAAGGTAACAGATTCTAAGTGGGCAATTCTGCTGCATTAGTCCAGACTTGAAGTCTCACACTTACAAGCACCTAAAACTATTTAAATACTGAGTTCTGTGGGGCCTGCACTAAGGGAACACTCAAAACCACAGGTTAGTCCTGGGTTTGATGAAAATGGGATGTGATCCACTGGCCATGTCTTCTGACAAAGCTCTTCTGGAGGCAGCACAGAATATGTTTTGGCAGAGAGGCGATTCAAATATTGCCAAAGCCCACTGTGTCTAACCTTGCTTGTGTTCACATCCTAGAATGACATGGGTTTCACCAAAGCCATCACAAGTGAGGGCTAGCTGGCTGCACAGTCAGGTCTCTAGGCACAGCTCAGAGAAGAGCTGTGCACACCTCTCTGCTGAGTGCAGATGGTTGCACATAATTTAAAAATTACAACATTTGTAGGATTCATTAGAAAGATAAAAATTAAAATATTTTTAGCTAAATATTAAAAAACATATTTAAAAATGCTTATGGCAATTTTACAGCCACAGTCAAGACTCAACAATGCTGTTATCCAACAGCTCAGTGGTGCAACATCTCTTTGAACAATTTTCTCCTGACATTTCTGTCCACTTCAAGGAGCAACCACTCAGATAAACAATCTAACAACTCAAGAGATTGAGATTTAGACACTTAGCACTCACTGACATTTAGACTTCCCACTTGATCTGTGCCAACTGCTGTCTTAGATGCTGACTTCTGAGCATGCCACAGCTGCAAATTGGCACATAAGTACTTCTGACTGGCTACTGTCTTCAGAATATATTTACAGCATCTTCTGGCTATCCTATGGACTAGAGAAAAACTAAGACTAAAAGTGTTTTGATAAAAAGTCTCACCACTTCACACTGTTTCATTTATAAATGAAAGAGAGGATGCACATGAAATGCATGTTTGGGTTGTTTGGGTTGGTGCTGTTTCTCAATTGTTCTTATTTATAAAAATGTTGCTGTTTCACTTGCCAAAACAAAAATATACTACTGTAATATTGCAGTGATCTCGGCACAGTGTTTCCGGACAGGACATGACCTTCTGTACCTTTTATCTGGAGGAATCTGGCCCAGAGAAGCAGAAATCAAACAACATGTGATTCAGAGCTGCTGCAGAACCTGTCACCTCTCATCAGCTTGTGATTTAGTGTAACCTGAACAGGGACAGCCCTGTTATTTTGTATAGGAACCTACATGACATTATCCAGAGCCAGGAGGTCATTGGTTTAAATCTCAGCTAATCTGAAGTGTCAGACCAAAGGCTCAGATTAGGCAGTTGGAGAAAATGGAACCATTCCCCTGCAATTTAATATCATAATTAACTACGGACAAAGGATACAACTACTTCAAAAGAAATAAAGCTTTAACAAGAAAAGATAATGGGTCAAATCCACTGTTGGCATAAACTGCCAGAACTATGCTGATCTCACAGATCTCTGTCAGCTTTCACTAGTGGCAAATTAGGCTACAATTAATGAATTTCAGTGATCAAATTCCAATTAATTGTTCATTGCTGCAACAATCCAGCTGGAGATGCGTGTGTGTGCAAACACTTTATAATATCACCACAGCAGTACTTCTGTTATCAAACAACAACAGACAGTAAGAGGCACTGCAGCAACTGTTTGTAATAGCCAAATTTACCTACTAATTTTAGTCCAGTTAATATTTTAAAAACAGTCAGATACTTATTGCTAACAGAAAAATATTCTACATACTGGGGAGAAAGTTTTACCTAAAAATCCAACTATTCCTAATAAATGAATGACTTTTATTGAAATGGGCTGGACTGCATCCATCTGCAAATGAATATTGGCTGCATGTGCTTTCCTGGAGAGCATGCAATAAAGTGATTGAAGTGGTGATAAAAAGGAACACATTAGTAAAAATGTCTACCATAACTTTATAATGTACATTTTTACACTGAAATATCTCTGAAACATTATAAACATCATTAAAAAACGAGCAGTGGGACCAGCTTCAGGATACTTGCTACCTTCTGCTGCAGACCTGATTAGCTGAGCTCTTGCCTAACCAGAATGGCCATTAGAATTTGTTAGGGCTTATCTGTTAGAAAATGCATTATTTGGAAACGAGGTATTGGTTTAGGAAGGCATTTAAACGCAGGCTTGAGTGCTCTTTCCAACAAATATGAATTCTACATTAGGACCTTGATTTGGCAAGTATTTGTAGACTTTTAACAAAAACATAGTTCACTTGACTTCAATTCAACAGCTGGAATACTCCAAGTTACACTTTTATGTCAAGTATTTAATTGGAGAGGGGGTTAACACGCATTTTCTCATCTTGCAAATGTTTGGAAGGACATGACCAGGAAAAGAATAATTGAAACTTTAGCAAAGGCACTAATCAATTTGTATGAAAAGATCAAGTCTAGAGTTCTGTGGAGCTCCCCATAAAGCTGTAACTCAACAGCCACTTCTGTTCAGGGGAGAACCTCTGGACTGATGCAGATGTAATGGGAAGAAAATTGCCATGCTGCCCCTACTTCCTAAATATATTTTGAGAGGAAAGAAAAACACAGCAAAAGTATCTGGGACTGACGAAGGTTGACTGCTTCTGAATGAACTTAAATGCCTCTTCCTAATGCTACAGCCTTGCTCCCTGCTCTGAACTACTGAGTTACCTCTTAAATTCATTCTTATTATTTGCAGCAGCAGTCTCCTCTGTCAATTTATAACTACACTTAAAATTTACCTCATGGTGTGTAATTTTCTGTGCAAAAAACATGGACTACAAAGCAACCACAGAGCTAAAATAACTAGTGAAATAGTTTCTATTCAGTTTCTCCTCGAGAACTGAAAATACTGTCACCCTAAAACAGTTTTTTAAAATAAAACAGAAGTAAACGATATTTTCCATAACTTCTGCATACAAAGAAATATAATTAAAAATGCACAGTATGAAAACTATGGAAATGAATGAATCCCATCATATTCCTATTTATTAAATCCTTATTATCCCAGGACCAAAAAGCTAACTCTTCACCACGTCCCTGCTGTCAGCCAAACAAGATGGCAGAGTTAACCATTCCCTGAACTACATTTTGTGGATTAATGAAAAAAAAGGAGACTGTTCTTCCCAGGTAAATGTGTGACAGGACAATTGTTCTTGAGATGAATGATATTAACTGCAGCACATGGCAAGGAAGAAAAAGTGGATTTTAATGCTGTTGAAAATTATGGCCTTAAGAAATGTAGTGGATGACTAAAAGTCCTCTATTCAATGAAGAAATCATTGAGAAGTTCTTGGCAGGATGTCAAAAACTGCATTTAAGAGGACAATTAAAACAGTATAATGCAAACTCTATAATTAGAACCATATCTGGTTGAGCAACATACTATTTGTCTTCCAGGCTGTTAGAAGAAAAAATCCCCATGAACTGCTGCCAGTATTTATTGGTGTATTTACTAAATAATACAGATTTGGTCAGAAGATGAATTTTGTTACCACAAAGATGAAGTGAAAAAGTGCATTCACCTCTGTACCTTAAAAGATTCTTGTCTGATACTCTTTACCTCCCACAAGTAAATTGACTCACAAACCCATATGTTTATGTTATTTTACAGGGACAATGACAAGGCCCCCTCCAATTATGCAACCTCAGGCCTGCTCTCACTAAGGTGTCAGAGTTCTGTGCAGTTTAAGCCGGCACAGCTTAATTTCCACCAGTTGAGAAACAGCCTGGAATTTAAAGTAGAACATGGGAAATGCGCCAGAAGTGGTACAGGGAGCCCAAATTTCATGTACACACAACAAAATAGGCCATCCTTATCATGCATTATGATGCAGACACTTGCAAGTAGTAAAATGGTAAGAATTTGTCTCAAAAACAAAGCTCACACTTCCTAGCTAGTGAACACAAACATTAAATGGCATTTCCATGATACAGGAAGACATATGAGGAGAACATTTAAAACCAAGTGCAAGCTACTTTCATGGCAAGCCTCTGTCCTTGGGCAACAGCAAAGCCCAGGCTCAGCACAGTCCTGAGGAGTGAACCAGGAGGTTGGCCAGTAATGAAGTCAGGGAATCCCAAAAGTGAGCAGTGTCCCTGCTCAGTGAGGACCTTTCCACCTGCTCCTCTAGCAGTCCCTTGTGGGCTGCTGGCAGGGAGCAGGCAGAGCCATCCTGGTCATCCCTGATGGAAACGAGCTGGATTCTCCTCTGCCATCTAGCACCGGCAGAGCCATCCTGCTCATCCGTGGTGGAAACAAGCTGGATTCTGCTCTCACATCCAGCACTGGCAGAGCCACATGTACCTGCCCAGGGCACAGTGGCTCTGCCATTATTGCCAGGCCAGGCAGGAGATCAGTTCCACAGTACCATGTGTGAGGCACCTACTGGAGCCCACGAGCCACTGAAGCTCCATGTGCTCTGGGGCATGACTAATAAGGGACTTCAAAGCTTTGAAAAAGCTGCATTTTTTGACGATTATCTGAACCAAATTTCAGAATCTTTTGAAGATGGTTTGTCTCCACTCAGGGGCTCTGTTTTACGAGGCACTGGGAGAAGTTGCAATTGCTTAACCTCATTTTAGCATGCAGCAATTTTACAGCGTGCTTTCCCTTCTTAGTGTTCTTGTTCCAAGCCCAGAGGTTTGGTATCCCAATGTGCTGGATATCTGAGATGGGGGGAACATGAGAAACCACATGGAAACCATGAGGAGAGTCTAGTTTTCCATGCTGGGTCTGGGGATCCTGCAATTCAGATACACTTGCCTTGTGTTCGATACTGCCTCTTTGTGGAAAAATGCTGTTATACATGGTAAAGTTTAATTGCTCAGAGAAGCTTTGGATCCGGGTTTGCAGAACAGTTTCTCTGAATTTAAAACAAAATCTCATGGAGGATCTCCTAATATGGAGTTTTATTTCCTGTGGGAACACTTCTGTAGAGGAAGAGGCAGGGGAATACATAAGAACGAGATGTGAATTCCAGTGGTACAAATAATCATAATGTTCAGCACAGTGATTATACTGAACACGATGCAAACTCCAACAGAGAAAACCCACACATATGCATTTCTTCTACTGAAGAAAAACTAAGCGTAAAATTGAGGCTTAATCCTTGATGGTTTTCCTCTTTCTCCCACACTCTGGACTACATAAATTCTACAGCATATTCTACTTTTCTTTATGGGTCCTGGTTGGTCTAGGTGAGATAGAGGGATAGTTTTCCTAAGCCAAAGAAATCAGAT
Organism: Geospiza fortis; assembly: GCF_000277835.1. Taxonomy (NCBI): domain Eukaryota; kingdom Metazoa; phylum Chordata; class Aves; order Passeriformes; family Thraupidae; genus Geospiza; species Geospiza fortis. The sequence continues at coordinate 5,422,347 of NW_005054314.1, forward strand.
GTTACTCTCAGCAGTAAAACATTACAGAATTAATTGACAGCCTATTAGGAATACATCCCCATAATAAAGAGTGCTACCCTATCACTCTGCAAAGAAAGCAAGCAACAAATTTCACAGTTACTGTAACCATCAAACTAAATAATAAGTCTATTATCTTCAGCAATGTATTGCCTTATACACATGAAATATAATAGGTATTAGTATGATACTTCTTTTGGTACATGACAGATTACTTCAGATTATTTTGGCATTATTGAGATCTCTGGAACATCGTATCAGTTATAAAAGAAAAAATATAGCCCAAATTTGTAAAGGTCAGAGAGTAATTGTTAACCTTGGAGAGGAAAAAATCAGTACTTTTACTGACAGCACTCAGAGCCTCTTGTAAATCATATTCATATTCATATACTTAAGCATTAATTTACATAGTTAATTTCTGACAGGTTGACAACTGCAGTCCTTCTATCCTCTTGGTGTAAAGTAAGAAGTCAATTGTTATTCAGTGTATCAGTTACAGTGGTAGTGCCACTAACTGTATTTTATATAATGTGCTATCTGCAGAAAAGCAGATAAGAATTTGATTTAACATCCAATTAAAAGCCGTCATTGAAAAATTACTTCAAATAAGCCTTTTATTTTCTTTAATCAGTCCTCAATTCAAGCCTTCCTTGGACCTACTGAACCAAGCATCAGGACTCATGAATTTTGATTAAAAAATTTGAGCCCATTTCTAACTTAAGCAGATTTTTTTTGTTGCACTGTTTGATAGAAATTTAATAAATCTATGAATCCTTGCCAGCGTCATTTATCATCTTTTTTTCCGCAAGACTGGCCTATTATGCCTCGGCAGTAAATTATGAGGAAGCCAGCAAACCAAAACTTTTCAGTCCGATACTGAAGAAGAGATATAATCACTTGCATTGAACCATATAATTATAGTAGAATATGAATCTCTGAAACATTAGGTCCTGTTTTGAATATGTAATGCCCATGCTTTGAGAGCCTACAAAGATTTCTAGCTGATCTGATATAGCTCAGTTTAGCATTATATTGAACAATTTGCTGTTAATGAAAATGACAGCAAAAGCTATAAACAACAAGCTGGGAGACTCGGTAAGAAGTATTAGGGAAATTTCCCTGTCTTTGGAATAACAAAACAGGAAATCAAATAGTTACCTTTTAGGGTTCCAAGTCAACCACCTCTATTTTAAATTATCACAAAGAGCTTAACCTGGGGCCACGTCACCAAAGGTTTTCTGGTTTAGGCACAAAGTTGGGATGTGACTGAGCCTCCCCACCTCCCTGAGAGAGTTCTAGGAAGAGAGAGGCCCCTCCAGGGAGGAATTTGGATAAGGAGTTGAATTAGCTGCTCCAGTTCCCATTGCAGAGATGCTCATCTCTGTTGATACTGATCTGTGGGAGCAAAGGAGACTCAACCTAATTCAGCCCCTAAATTAGGGGGTAGGGCTAAGCAGTGCAAATGTCCCACCCCAGCTGCCCCCAGTTTGCATTGGGATCCCTGAATCTACAGTGAAGGACACCTTGCCCAAGGAATACATGTATGCACACCTGGACAGAGACACAAGACAAAAAATAAACTGTGTGTAGGATGAAGATCCAGCCCAGGTTTTCCATTATTTTTGAGTGGAGGTCCTTTCTTTGTTCAAAATATTTTTTCCCTTTTTTTTTCTCAACCAAAACAAGTTGTTCCACAAGCAGTGGAAATGCCAAGGGCTGGGTTTGTGGCCCACAGTCCTTGCACAGCACAACAGCCCAGCCCCCCACACTCATTCTGGGCAGAAAGCCCATGCAGCACCCCTGGCTCACCCCAAACATGTGCTACCAAAGCCATCACACCACTGCTCCAGTCCCTGAGGCTTTCCAGAGCGTCTGACCACACCTCATCTACCCCTCAGGAAAATTAATCAGAAAGAACTTTCATTTCTTTGGCCATCAAAAAAAAAGATTGGGTTAGGTCCCTTTTGTATTTTATCTAAACTGGTTCTTCTACCATCACTTGGAAACTGTATTCTCAGACCATCATAAGACTAACTTTGTAGAATAATCTCACTTGTCCAGGCTTAAAGGTTTTTTCGTAATATGAAAATAACCTGGACTGTAGTTTGGCTGATGCAATGAAACTCACTGTGTCAGAAGTGCTGTTCTCTGCTGTAAAGCACCCATCAGTTTCTTATTTTACTTTCAAACCACATTGGAACTTCTGTGTAAGAGCCTGATGATATAAAGTATTCATTCAAAAAAAAGAAAAAGTCTCAAAAAGAAAGGTTAGGCTGAGCTGTAAGAAAATTAAGTACCAATGCACAAACACGGACTGATATTCAAAGAGGGAAAACAGAATTTTAAATGAAAAAGCCTGTCAAGTATTCAAGAATTAATTAAGAATAGATCTAAAGTACATGAATATTCTACTTGAGTGGCTGTAGTATCATCAAACTTTTGCTAATAAAGCAGCCATTTCTTCTGACACTATCTCCTAAAGATTGATATTTCTTACATTATAGCTGTTTTACCACTCCTTAATTGAAGAGATATTTTGTGATCCTGTAGTTAGGGACATGAAAATATGTGTTATTTCAGTACTGCCCTGTAACATAAAAGACACTGATAAAATTAATGCACTTCATTAAAGCCTAGAGATTCTTCAGACTACTGAGCTGCAGGAGAACCAAAAGGTCCCCATACAAAGTTGGTTTCACAAATTTGTGTTATGTCTTCTTTACATTCACAAATGTCAGACTCCTGAACAGAAGACACTAGGTGTGAAGGTGGTTTGTGAATATATTGCTTAGTGCAGATAACCAAGTAAATCTTTGCAAATTCAGCTGGTGTATGGACACTGAGGGTAACCAGATCCAACCTCTCTTAATGGGACTCCTGACATAAATCACTCCAGCTACCAGGCTGTTTATTTTACAGAACTTTCTGATCCCTCTCCATCAGACAGAGCTAGACACAACCACACAGCCTTGGAGTATGTCTTAGGAAAACAGTCCAACAGTTCCAGATTTCACAAATACCTGTGCAGGAAAGCATGCAAGTGTCTGGCTGGCAGAAAGCTGACAATCAGCTCTGCAGTGTTAAGTATTTTGAAAGCTTCTTAAAGTAAAATAATTCAAATTGCCTTTTCTCTGATCCATGCAGAGAAAAAAACCTTTTTTTTTTTTTTAGTTTTTAAAAGCTTTGTAAACAAAGTGTAACCATACCTGCTAAATTACCTAACTGATGATCTCCTGGCAGAGAGAAGCATTTCTGTCTTGCAAAAACAAAACTGCCCATTGTGGGACATTTTGCATTAGGCTCAGAGGAGCACAGGGAGTAGAGTTTCCTGCCCTGATTTTGATGCTCTCTACAGGAATTGCCCTCTGGCCCCTTGGCAGGAACTCCATGACCCAGCTGAGCTTTCTACTGAATAGCTCAGCAGGGTGCAGGAGCCAGTTGCATGGCTTCACATGGCGGAGAAAGCTGTGGAGATTTTCTCCTGAACAGCACCTCAGCCATTCTGAAACATCTGCAATAGCTACTATTCAGGGGATGGAGGGAGAGGGGAAGAAATTCTCCAGCTGTTATGTCTCTGTTGCATTTTTCTTTATTCCCATCTACTGCCCTCATGATGATTTTGAAGGACACCAAATGGTTTCCATTATTTAGAATGAAATAACATCTGCTCAACAAATATTGTTACTCCTTGGGAAGCACCTCATTGAAGCAGCAGCTCTCCTTACAACATTACAACACATTCTGTTTTATATTGTGTTTAGAAGACACAATCTCACAGGCACACCAGAGAAAGGAAGGGGGAAAGTAGAAATAGCTGCAAACAAAAAAACTAAGATGGTGTTTGAAGAAAAGACCTTGTTCTGTAGTTGAAGGGAGTGGATAGACCATGTCCCCCTCTTGTAGGGTAACTCAAGAGGAAAAATGACCTCTCTTCGCTGCACCAGCTCAAACACAAGAGGGGAAACTGTCACAGGGAGGTGACCATGCTGAGAGAGGGTATGTGAACAGATGGACATGAGGTCAGTAGCATGGAATAAGTCCAAAGAGATCAGTTTTGGGTTTTATTTAGACTTGAACTGAAAGCTAAAGAAGAGAAATTGAAGTTACTGAGCCTCAGTTTCTGTGAGCAGAAAAATAAATCAGCTCGGAGCACTGAATTGTAAAGATCGGACTTCACATTTCTGATAGAAAGCTGCTACTGAAATCAAAATGTTCTTTTGGGCTGCTATGTCCTTCACATCACTTTTTTTAGAGCAGACTAGCTCAATAATCCAAAAACTGGGTGGCACTTAACATAGAACCTTGGGTGCTGACAAACCAGAACTCAGACACTCGCTAGACTTTACCCCATGACCTGGTCAAACACACAAATCTCTTTTAGCAGTTCAATTAAAATTATAAAAATCATATGAGGATATGCCTGCCTACCATGTGGACACCTAGATCTATTTATTCTAATTTTGCTACTAGCAGCATCATTTGAATGAGGAATTGAAGAAAGAAATAAAATTATGTGAAAGAATCCAGCATTAAACTGATCTAGAGGCATACTTTTTAGCTTTGTAATTTCTTTTTGTTTAGGGGATGAGTGAATTTAGCAATATCACCAACATTTCAATTTACTGAAGCTCCACTAATCCTGCAGTTCCTCAGCACCTGTCAGAAGGGCAATGAAGACTTCCCAGGGCCTGCCTATGGAGATGCAGTCATCAAATTACAAGAAAAAGCACAGACATCTGCACAGATGACCTCAGAAGAGATCTTTGTAACAGATAAACCCGGTAGTTATTTATTGTACTTCTGGTGAATAACTATTTGACCAGATTTAGGGTAATTTTTGGAGTAGAGATAACATCTAGCTAATGCTTATACATATAATTTCTGTGTGATCTCAAGTTGTATCATTTGTACATATTTGTACAGTCATTATAAAGCTGGTGTGTTTAATGTTATCTACACCTTCACGTAATGTGCCAGATGATGTAACCTGCAGTATTTAAAGACATTGTGACATTGAAAGGTCTATTTCCACAGCTATTAAAACTGTTTAGAGGCACATAAAGCAATATAGTCAGATTGTTAAAAAGAAGTCTTTCAAAGTTTATGTTTTTTAAATGTTGATTCTATAACACTGTGCCAATTCTTACAGATCTGGATTACTGAACAGGGGACCACTAAGTTTTTTACTTGCTAATTCATAGTGTTTACGGCCTCAAAAGAAAAGCAGAAGACATTCTCAGCTGTCTGTAAACCACAAAATTTCTAACAGAGAGTTGAAAAGTCATATCTTTAACACTCACCTCTAGCTCTTGTTTTGTTTGCACATCTAAGTTCTTTTTTGAGGGAGGTAAAAAGCCTCAGAAGCTATATGAGTTTTTAAAACAATACCTCAAAGATGTGGATTTTACATTTCTGCTAGCATTTCATAGTAATATTTTACTTCAGAATACATTAGAGCATATCTGTGGATCACATTATTTTAACATTACAACTGTTTTCAGAGGAATAGCTCAAAAATAATGTGTTTAAGGATAGCTCACTGCAAAGGAAGAAACTTGGCCCTGTGAACACATAACAAATTAAGCTGTTGGTAACCTCAAAGTCAACACCTAAAGCAGCTGGTTGGCTGCCCATATCAGGAAGGGATGTGCCTGTTTGGGCTCCAGCCTCTCCTCGTGTAATGCATCCAGCAGCAGAGGAACCTCATTAACAGCAAAACCTGGGGACACTCTTGCCAAAGTTCATCCCGTGGCTCCTGTGTGTGCCAGGACACAGCCTTTAAGTTGAGTACTGAAGATTTTTCATGGCCAATGAGTGTTTCAAGAGAAGACAAAACAGAAGAAACAATAACTGAAGCGAGGGCAGGAAACACAAAAGCCCCACAGAGCAGCAGGAGCAGCAGGCACAGCAGAGGTACCAACAGACTGACGTTCAACTCTCTGAGCCATTCAAATTAATGAGCTCTAGAAATGTGGGGTCCCACTGTATTAATACCCATTCCATAATGTGCTTCCTCCCCCAGTAAATAGAGGACTCAGGATGCCTGGGGTATAGACAGTCTCTTACTGAAGATAATGGGCCCAAACTGATTTTAGACACAGGTCCCTTTCCCTGGAGACAGTTCCTAATGATCTTCAGTGTTACAAAGGCATGACAAAAATATAAAGCAGTCACATTAGCCTAGATAGATCTTTTACAATTACCTTGACTCCTGAAAACAGTCCATCATATCTTACTCACAAAATTTGTATTTTTCTCTGTTTGCACTTACATAGCTTTGGTTCATTGTACTTCAAATGGAATATACATTTATTTTTCATGCACACACCAGAATGCCTTAGATAAAAGAAGGAAATGTCTCTCAAAGGCTGTTCTTAATTTTACTTTTCTTCCCTAACAGTTAATTGTACCATGCTTTAGCAAATTTTACTACTGGAAATTGCTAATATTACAAATGCAAATTAAAATGGATGTCAATTTTTTTTTTGCCAATATAGGTTACAATCTGATATTTACTCATGCTGTAAACTCTGGGAAGGCTTTCTTTCCTCTTTGCACTTGTCTCCATTGCAAGTAGGTGAGGGTCTGTCCCAAAACAAATCAGTATTTTGTTGGCCATATTGTCAAACTCAAACATTTCTTTATGTTTGTGAGACAGAAAGCCACCATTTTCAAACATTAACTACATTCACTGGTGGTAGTGAGCGCATACATACACATTGATATATTAAGAAGTTGTCAGCTTTCCAAAAACGCCTAGCAGCCCAAAAAATTAAACATTTGTAATTTATAAAGAATGCTTCCGAGTTTTAAGAAAATAAGAACTTTTTGCTCTAATGCATTTTTAAAATGCAGCATGAATAAAACCCCCTGATCTTCCTGGCAAAATCTGCAGAGGGAAATGCGGCTTTTGAAACACCCAGGAGTACACTGGTTTTGATAGCTGTCATGAAACCATGGGTGTCTGATAAGAAGGAACCCAACAAAGACATTATGTTTTTCTCTTAATGACCTTCCTCACCCCTCTGAAACGCAGCTGGAGCTCTGCCATCTACCGTGGTGGAGCTGGTGATGCTGCCTGCAGGACATCCAAAGCAGGATTCATGAAACCTCAAGAGAAAGCTCACCCCAAAACAAGGACAGCTCCCTGTGCCACATTACAGAGCACTCAGTCATGCCAAATGCAGCCAGGCAAGCAACCACCAGATCCCCCATCCTCACTCCTGGTTCCCTCCTTATGCTTGTACATTTTCCAACATCCCTCAAATCCAGTTGAACCAGTAGAGCCGTCAAAGAAATAGGCAAAGGGGCCTGATGGAGATAGGAACAACAACAAAACCTGTTAGGGCCCTGCTGTTTAACTAAAATATCTGGTAATAAAGCATGGAAGGATGGTGAAATAAATGAATAGAGTTATGGACATGGGGTCTATCTGCCCAAGGCCTGGGACATTTGACAAGCAGTAGAATAAAATTTCCCTTTGGACAAGAGCAGCCAGTGTCAGGGCGTGCGAGGTGCCAGCGCGAGTGTGGCTGGTGGATGCCCGGCTGCCCTGGGGACCCTCAGGGTACCTGCCAGCTTCTCTCCTCCTGACAGTGTCCTGGGGCAGGTAGGGCACACAGGGAATCCACAGTCAGCACCCACTGGGGGTTGCAGCTCTGCTCAATTTGGGTGTTGCAGGCAAAACCCAGCACCAGCCCAGCGGGACCTACCACAGCAGCACTGGTGTCTGCACAGAATTAATCACTACAGCAATTAGTCTTGGCCTCTAATGACTATTTGATTGTAGGGCAGATCTGGATTCCCTGCTCAAGCCTGATTGAGTCAGAAGCATTAATATCAACACAAAAAGATTTGGCTGTATGTTTGTATATTTTGCTCTAATAATGCTCCAGGACAAACTCAGACAAATGACATCTGCAATATTTACAGTGACAAAGTGATAGCATAATGTGCCTTTCTCTGTACTGAACAATTTGTAAATGTCTCATTAAAATGTACTTTTTGTTTCTTCCCTCTTTACCTTAAACTGGTTCATCTCCTTGGTTTTTACCACATTGGGGGAGAAAATGTCAAGCTGCACAGTATCAAAACAGCCATTGTGGTTTGATTTTTTTGTTTTTTAAGACATCCTTAGACGCATTATTCTGACACATTTTGTGGTTAAAGAAATGGTTTTGAAATTCACATGTTTAGAAAGATTTGACATTTCCATTTTATTTTGTTTGTTCCTAGAACAGGCTACTTATATCAGCTGCATTTGTCTCTAATGACACAAACTAGATATAAATTAATATAAGCAAATACTGTATCTACAGTTTGCTGTGATAACATACTCTATTACTGCATGCTTACACTTAAAATGTGGGAATATAGTGGAAATACATCTTCAATCTATTTCAAAACAGTGAGAGGAAAAATGATGTCCAATGGAATCCAAACAAGCTCAAAGAATAATTTAAAAATCTATGGAGGAGAAACATACATGTCTGGTATTGCATGTCCAGCAAATACCTTTAAATGGCTTTATTACTTGCCATCTGTTCTGGCATTTTCCCTTAGTGTTTATATACTTTTATAAAAATTCTGCTTATATATAAGCAACAGATTAGTTTTTACAGGAATGGATCAAATATAATAGCAAAAGGTACTTTATTTTTATATGAAAGGCATGACCAGAAATACACTGTAAGAAAGGTAGGGATGCAGGACTGTTCTTGTCCATTGAATAATCCTTTTTATATGTCCAATAAATTGACCAAGGAAACTGAGCATGCCTCCAGCCAGGCAAAGTTTTACTATTCTCCCATGAAACATCCACCCACTCTGTTCCTGTTACATTTCTTTGCAGCTTCTGATTGCAGGAGAATATAAAAACTGTAACTAGGTAAGACTGAAATGAAGCAGGAATAGAGCAAACCCATAAAATTGGGATACAAACTTTCCCAAAGTCTGAAGGTGTTTGAACCCAAGATTTTGGCTCAAAACAATCCTTAATTTGAAGCAGCATCTGGCAGGCCAAATGCTCTGCAAATGCTGGCACTATGAAAGATGAAGTTTCGTACGACACAGAATGTTGGAAGAAACACTTCCTTCATGGAGGAAGCCAGGTCACACAGGAAGGGTGAATGCAGGAAAGCTGGGATTTGCAGCTGCATGGAGGGACACAGCTCCCACCATCCCTGTGGTGCTCACTTCAAAGGAGAACCGACCTCCTGGTTGGATTCATGCAGTGCCTGTGCTCCCTGCTGATCCTCTCGTTCCCTCCCTGTTCTTTCAGGGACCCAAAGTCAGGGACACAGCTGCCAAGCAGACAGCCTCTGGCACTGAGGTCTGTGTCACTGCGCTCCTCCCAAGCCAAGTGCTGTGCCCTGAGCCAGCAGAGCCCATTACAGCATCCCAGGAGTCTTTCCATGCTTGGCTTTCAAATTGTTTAGGTACCTAAGGATGCATAGGGATAAAAGAAATTTCAACAACACCTTGAGCCTGGTGTTCCCAGTGACTTGGAAAGTCCTGAGCACTTCTGAAAACCTCACTCTGCATTAACCACTTCTTCCATATATGCACAAGCTTGGTCTTCTGGCCTTAAACTCACCACTTCTGACCCAAAACAGATAGATGCTTTATCCTGGTATTTCTGCATTTAGTGTTAAATGATACTTAATTACAGTTGCAAAAGCTATCTGTGTATTTTAACAGCTTGGATGGGGCTGAAAATAAGTGGCTTATTAGCTGCTGTGAGGAACATTTCACAATCGGATCTGCATTTTTCTAGAACTCTGTAATTAAAGTATGAGCTAACGTGACCACAACGTTTTTAAACAGCTGGCACATGGAGCTGAAAAAATAATTAGTTTTCAATAAAAAAAGTTGCTTTTTATTACCCAGGCAAAGTTCTCCAGTGACTTTTAAGGATCTGCCAAGTGAAATTCAAAAATGAAAATAGAGTCTCTATGTTGGCTGTTATCCAAGCTGAATGAAACACGAATACACTGATTTGTGCCAAGTATTAGACATGCTGAACTGAGGCAAAGTGGTTAAGTATCTCTCCAGGTTGAATGTTACACAAAACAGTCTATCTGCCCCCCCAAAATGCTGTACTCGGGGGGGAGGGCACCGCTGTGGCTTTCACTCATTATAGCCTTCTTCTCCCAGCAGTCAGGAAATGAAAAAGCAGTTCAGGAAACAACCAAAATATTCTCTACAAGGAGCTGAGGCCCTTGGCAGCAAACCCTATATATCTGGGTTTAGCTGTTACATAATTTGGAGCAGGGCAGAGCAGACAGGGTATCAAGGGGAGGCTGGCAGCAGCCAGGTGAGCACTGCCCTGAGCTCACCTGTGCCACACCCACTGCCAGTGCCAGGGCAGGGCACAGCTTTGGCACTGAGGGGCTGCAGGAGAGAGCCCAAAGGCAGCACATCTCTGCTCCACCATCTTCACTTTGCTGATAAACTTGGGAGACTTTTCATTTTATGTTCTCAAATCTATAATCCTGACAGCTGTACCTGAGAATGAGTCTATGGATATTACCCACTCAGATAATGGCTTTTTATGTGGTTCTTCCAGCAAACTCCCTTTGCATTTATACTGATGATAGTGTCTTTAAATTAAGGCAACCTACACAGAATAAGGCAACCATGAAAAGCAACTGACTTCACTGGTATGTGCTAAAACAAGAGGTTCTGTAAGAAGGTGAGACCTTTGGCAGAAAAAAAAAGCTATATATTTGGTTTTAAGAGTTAAATAATCAGAGGTAGGGGACAGCAAACCCAGTAACAAATAGTTTGACTCAAACAGGCACATGAAAGCTACAGCAATTTATGGACATACTGAAAGTCTTCCCAGACTTGCCAGGTGTTTTCACCTTCCTCATCGCTTGACAAAATGTAAAAAGACAAAAATTAAGGGAAGTGTGGTGTCTCTCATTTTATCACCACCATTTAGTTTACAAATACTTAAATAACTGATCACTTGAAAGCTTATTATTTATTATTCACAGCTATTGGGAACTCACAGGGCCAGTTCTTCCAAGTTAAATGGTAGAATGACAACTGGCAATTAAGTGCTTATCTGAGAGCACCAAATACACCCTGATTCAACCAGGACCTAAAGGTACTTTGGTCCAATCTATCCCACAGCTGCTGTAAGAGTTATTTTAATCAGTTTGTCTACTGATTTACTACTATTGTTAAATGAATTCTAAAATTTGCTTAAACATTTGTGTTTGAAGTTAAGGGAAAAATAGCTTCGTTAGCAAAGGTTGAGTATAATAAAATGGAAATAGGCCGTCTGCTCCCCACCTACCAGCTCTTAACAATCAGGCAAACTGTGGTAGATGAGTTCCAAGGACAGGGGGAAAAGAGGCAGATTTGTATTTCATGCTCCAATAAGGATAATTACCATGCTATTGTTAATTTAATATATAAATAAAAGCAGAATGAAAATATATTTCAGAGTTAGAGTATTCTATAGGGTCCCCTTTCACAGCACAATGATGAAGAAAGCCAAACCTGGAACCAGTTATTTCAATATATATTTTAATTAAAACACATGGGCTATTTTCAGGTGGATAAAATCACAGTGGATTCAATGGCAAAGGACTGACTGAAGCTGCATTTGCACACTGAGCAAACCTGGTGTTAAATCATTGCAGCAAAGGTGCTCTGTCCAGAAGGCTTTCAAGTATCACAAGTAAAATAAGTCTGGGTTGCTTAAGTTCTTACAGCTGATCCCCTTTCATGGAAAAAGCCAATTACAGATCACAGATGTCTCGACTAATCCTTTTAAATATCACAGAGGCAGGAAATAATGTGAAAGTGCAATAAATGACAATTTGTATAGTTTGGGTAGGGGTGGAATAAGACAGCGCATGAAAAACAAACACAAAAAGGCTCAAACATACAAAGGAAAAAAAAAGGCTTATATTAACATTCAAGCTCAGTATGGCAAGACTGGAGACCATGGGCTAGATCCTGTTCTGATTTACAGCCTGTAAATCCCTTTCAACTGCATGAAGAAAAATTAAGCACAGAATGTCTGCCTGCTCTACTGAATTGCTTATTCCTCCTCCTTTCACCTCCCTCCCCTTTATTTCGACACTGCATTTTATTCTAACTTTTCTATGATTTCTGAAATTTATTTTAAACCAGAGAAAGAAAAATTCTGCTTTCCGATAGTGCCTGCATCTTTCCAAGGCATATGTCTGGTAATTAGCATGGTGGGATCATTAGCATAAATATACAAAGAAATTTGATTTTAGAACACAAATACCATTTTTGCTACAGAGCAATATAGGACAGGTGACAGGCCCAGCTGGGAAACCTCTTTTTCATTTTTCTGTGACCACAAATCAGACATCTTGGGCTCACAGCAGGACAGGCTCTACTGGCAGTAATTGGCACCATCTGTAGCTGTCAGAGCAGTGCCTGGCATTCCAGCATTTCATCTTTCCAGTCAAGGCATTCATCACTAGTCCAAAACTCAGCCAGCTGACACTGAAAGATTAACTTGCATTGATTTGCTTGGATAAGCTCGCCTGTGCCTCAGTTGGTACTGAGCATTCCTGTTAAATAGCCATCACCATCACAAGATGTTTACAAGGTGATTGTCTACTTAGCTTTTTCCATTCCCTTACTTGGTCCTAATGTGTTTTCAATTATTATAATTTAAGAGATAGTGAATTAAAAGAAAGCGGACGTAGCCAGCAATCAGGGAGCGTGACTTAATGAAAGGATTAGAAATTCACAGCAGTGGCTGTTTACTGGTCTTAAATGAGCAGTTTCTCCCACCCCTGTGTGTGTCATGAGAAAAAACTTGTTGATTTGGGGGTTCAGCAACAGACCGAGTCTTCTCCAGCTGTCAGTCTTGATGATAAAAATAAATGAAACTGTTATTATTTCAAATGCAATTTTCCAGTACTCGGGTAATTTGGTTTGCATTTTCCAGGAAAGCCTTATGGCAGCTACACCAGATGCAAAGTTCAACCTCTCTCTCTTAATCACCTAATGCTATAGCTACTTACCAGTGTTTTTAAGCCTCTGATGTGTTCAAAGCCCAGAGCTTAATCTTTCACAGTCATACAAGGGTCATTACTATTTCAATTTAGAAACCTAACATATTCTGTAGAATGTTTTGGGGTGAACAAATAGCAATTTGAAAGTTGAAAATTCATGTCTATTTTAGCAAATGACAGACAAGACCTCCCAGGCAAACCTAAGACAGTGAAATTTGTGTTTCACATAAATTACAATCCTCTTGCTTAAAAATGAAAGCAATTATGTTTTTTGTGAGTAAATAAAGGGGATTATTGGGGGCTTTAAAATCTCCTATTATAGCTCTATCAAAATCCTGCTCAGAAATCCTTATTACTGCTCTCTCCTAGGCATTTCCTCATTAATGACTTATTTCCCATAGCACAGGTGATATGCCACAGCCCACACAACAGGTGGGGCTGTGGCATATCACCACAAACATACATCCTGTTTGTAGTTTTAGTGGTTTGGGGCCTTCTCTGTGTATCTATTTCAGACCAAAAGCTCCATCATCTCATGTTTCATTTTACACCCATTATGGGATGAAACTGAAAGGGTTGACAAGTTCGAATTAACACTGAGAAGCAGCTGAGCTGTTGATGTTGTGTATCTACCAAGCACAGTAACAGAGGATGGAGAGATACCTGCTGATGCCACCTGTCTGAATCAGCTCACTTGGAGCAGGGGGCACATCAGCCCAGGCCAAGCACCCAGCTCACACCCCTGTACAGCACCCAGCACCTCCCCGGCCCTGGTCTGCATCAGGCACAGCTGGCTGACACTGCAATGGGCTGCACAGATGGGCCTGGAGGGTGTCCTGCTCACCTGGGGGCACCCATGGAAAGAAAAGTTAAAAAGCAGAGTGCTCACAGAGAGAAAGCTTGTGAGATGCATGAGATACTGACATCAAGCTGTTAGAGAGTGTCCAGGAGGACACAAGGATGGTGCAGGGTCTGGAGGAGAAGCTGTGTGAGGAGCAGCTGAGGACACTTGGTCTCCTCAGCCTGGAGAGGAGGAGGCTGAGGGGAGACCTCACTGAGGTTTTCAGCATCCTCATGAGGGGAAGCAGAAGGGCAGGTACAGATCTCCTCACTCTCATGATCAGTACAGGACTCAAGTGAATGGCATGAAGATGAGTCAGGAGAGGTTTAGGTTGGATGTTGGGAAATGGTTCTTCACGCCGAGGGTGGCTGGGCAGTGGAACAGGCTCCCCAGGAAAGCGGCCACAGCACCAAGCCTGACAGAGCTCAAAAAGTGTTTGGAAAACACTTTCAGGTAGCATTGTTGGGGTGTCCTGAGTAGGGCCAGGAATTGAACTCTGATGACCCTGAAGGGTCCATTCCAACTCAGCATATTCTATGATTCTGTGATGAAAGAAAACAGGTCAGAAATGGCTGCAGAATCCAGCGGCAAGATCCTGCAGGGTGAATAGAATAGCATATCCATCTATCAAAGCCTAAGGTTTGGCTTTAGGGATGGCAATCCCATCTGGGCATGGAAGCTCTGCAGGCCCATGAACTACCAAAAGCAATTTCAACTTTGCATGAGGTACAAAAGACACACGAGAAGGCAGCTCTGTGTCAGGGAACATGAAAGAGAACAAAACAGAGGCTCAGTCAGGGGCCTATGGCTCCCCCAGAGCTGAACTTGCACTCCTGAAGGTGATTCATTGTGCCCCTGAAAACAGGGTATTTTAGATAAAAGGGAATATTGTGGCTATGATTAGTGGCGCCTGTCCCAGCCCTGACACAGACTGCCCTGAGAACATCTCCTAACCTCAGAGATGCATGTTAAGCTAGGCTCATAACTTAGTGGGGTTTGTCCTTTTCTGCACACAAAAATAGCAATTTTCTCTCTTTTTCCAATGAAGACAGGATGTACAATACTTCATCAAATAGAAATGAACTTAAATAGCGTATATAAATTATATCTATTTTCAACTATCTTTGCTAAAAAAACATTTCATCTACTACAGAACACTCATGAGTGTTTGCAACACATCTGTAGAATAAAAAAAAAGAGTTAAGCATAAAGGAGTATTAAGTCATCTGGTTTGGAGGGATTTTTGTATTAGATCTTGTTCATTTATTGAGTGTAATGTGATAGTGGCCAGATGATTAATACAGTGTGGCAGGAGTGATGTAACAGGAAAGATAAAAATGGATATCATGAGCAGAGAAGAGGATGGGGATGTGGAGGGGGTACACAGAGAGGGTTGGGATAAGGAGGTCAGTGTTTACAATGTCTGAGTGTGACTGACTTCCTTTGGAATGGGCTTTAGGGAGGATTTACTCTTTTGGATGGTGATTATATTCCACAGGATTTCCCAAGTGAGGGAAGGGAGTACAGCATTACTCTGCTTTCAGAGAGTTACTATCCCGCGCCCCAACATGTTCAAACCATTTTTCTGCATCTGTGGGGAGGGAGATTTTGGTTGCCTCCACCTGTTTTGATCAGTTCCCACCAGGTCACCCCACTACAAGCCTGGCAGGGACTCAGGGCAGAAAAGGCAGAAGTGATGTTCTGTGGCTAAGAGAACTGCTGAGAATGCAATGACTGAAGGATTTGTAAATCCCTGCTATTAATTAATGGGTCCAGCTGCTTTTGGCAAGAAATATCTGGAGAGCAACATCAGCTATCAGCAGTGTTGACTGACAAAAGAGCTAAACTGGTGGCATTTATGCAGAAAGTCTCATTGCTTTCAAATATGTATTCTACCACAGTTGTTGAGATCTCTTACATCTAACTGTATTTGGGATGGATCTAATTAGCTTGAACCAGAAACTATAAAACTCAGTGTTTAACCAGGTGCTCTGTAGAACAGTTCTACAGAATTCAGTTACAGCTGTGCTCACACTGGGACCTAGGTCAGGACATCACTACCTCAACACCCTATCACAGAACCCTTCTACTGCAGGGCCTTCTCATCAGGGCCAGCTTTTCAAACACATTGAGCACCAGCATATTTCACTGGTGATGCCTGGGCAGATTTTCAAAGATGGCCTGATCACCCAAGAACAGCTACTGAGTATCTAAACCTGAGGGAAACACAAAGGATTTTATAAGTTGACCAGATTGTTCACTTACAATTTTACAGTATGTACATGCCAATTCAGGTTGTGTAAGGTGATGTCAACACACAGGAGAAGAAAGGAAAGTGCTCAAGGTCAGCCATGGCCACGCAGCATTGATGTGCTGAGATCCCACGGTTCTGTCTCCAGTAAGCACACTTGACAGGTTTCTCCCAGACCAGCCAGGAACATGAAACCACTGCTGATTAGAAGGAGATTTCCCTTCAGAGTGGTAACTGCTCAGGGGAATCAGATTTCTGTATTGACTTTTACATATACAGAAGGTGACTAAAGGAATTAGGCCAGCCTGGATTGCTGCAAGGGGATAACAAGCCCCATGGTTAGATGGAAATGCATGTGGATTGTTCCACACTCTTCTCTGAGCACTTTCATATACTATTAAAACAAACTGTACTTTTATTTTCAAATAATGGCTGTCTCGTTACTACAGTCACAGCTGGGCACAGACTCAAGGAGACCCAGTGCCCTAAGCCCCCCTGGTGACAATTCCATGCAGAACTCATTGTCTGAGCCAGAGCAGAGCAGTGCAGTCACCTGAGGAGAGCCACCAGCTGAAGGACAGCTGTGGTCCTGCCCATGGAGGAGCAGCAGAGCCCAAGCCAGGCTCTCAGCACAGTGCAAGAGCAAGAAGCCAGCAGAGTTCAGCTGGCCACTGAGCCAAGAGAACCACACTGACCTGTGCTCTCTCTGATGTAGCTGGCACACTTCTGGTAGCTCAAGACTTTCTACCAACTCATCTAGCAATAATGAAGGTAGTAGGACAATAAAGTCTACACAGATGAGAAATTCCAGCCAGCGTGGAGCGGTGGGAGCTGTCAGCCTTTCCCACAGCCTTCACAACGTCAGTAGGTGTCTGTGATGTGCCTCCTCCTGCATTACAACACTGCCTCTGCCACTCCTGCTCCCCTCTTCTGACCCTTCCAGACGCAACCAGGCAAAGCCAGGGCCACGTCCTTACAGTGCATGAGCAGAGCTCAAGAGCAAAACTGCTACTGACAAGAAGTCAGATTATGTGGAATACTGGCATAATGGTTCTAAAAAGACAGCTCAGTGAGACACTGAGGAACTAAGGACGGGCTCTGTTTTTATGAGCTTAATATTTATAGCACTGGAAAGCTTTATAGTCAAAACCTTGGTTTCCATTAACTAGCAGATTTTTTCCACACCTTGGAGAGATAGATGTATGTGCATGTCCACTCCAGAACAGCTCAGTGTACAACAGCTTCTGAGTTACACAGTAAAACAGCTACTTTCATTAAGATTAAGGTAATTATAGAACAAAAGATGCATTTTGAGACTCTTTATAAAACAAAACGCCTTATGTATGGAATCAAGCAGAATCTGTTTGCTATCAGTTTGACTGCAGGAGTAAGGAACTTTAAGACAGCAATAACATTCTTTTTTAAAGGTATTTGCCTTTACCTAAAAAGAATTAGAATAAATCTACCAACTTTGATGAAACAGTGCTAGTCCACCAGATTTACACAGAGTTCTGAGACATTTGGTGCTTCACCCAAAGCCTAAGCTACTACATAATTTATTCACATGAAGAACACAGTTTCAATTTATTTAAGAGCTTTCTAGCTTACACAGTCCCAAAGAAAAGCTTCAGAATGTTATTCTTACTCGTTTGGAAACCAGAAAGCAAACAGGAGCACATAAGAACTTATTACATTTTAAAATGTCATGATAACGATGCCAGTCTCATGGTTTTTTAAGAAAGAACCTTTGTCTTGGGTTTTTTCTCTTACTTTTTTTTCCCCCCTTTTTTCCCAACTGTGTGTCAGTGACAACACCCAGTTTGATAAATATTTGGTTGCAAAAGCAGCATAGGATAACTGGCATTGCAAACCACATTTCCCAAAATTATTATTGGTTTGTGTGGCTTAATTAGAGGAAGTGCAACTTTAATTTCAAAATTACTGAATGTTTTCTGTAAAACCAAAGCTCTTTTTATAATCCCTTAGATTGTTCCACTGCCTCCCAAAATAAGCATTTGAAATTGCCCAGTGTACCCAAATACATGGGACATAGGTGTGCATTAGAGTGGAGTACAGCTCTCAATCACACAGCTTTGAATCCCTGGGGGAAAAAAAAAAAAAGTTGCCTGGAATAGGTGAAATCAGCTGTTTCAGATGTATCCTGCAATAGCATAGCAGAATTTGCATCTTTTCCAGCATCAAGATTGTACTGATAAAAACTGTGGAAGGACAAATTGGGAAAATCTATAGCATAACCCTAATTTATAAGATGTGGGGACTTTTCTATATTTAAAGCACAGTAATAATTGTAAGAAAATCTGTGAAATCAGAAAGCCTGATATGGTGTTTTACGTGTTTTACATTGCATAACTTTTATTATGGAGTCCTGCCTGCTTTTCACTCTACATCAGTGTTGTCCTCATTAATGTCAAAAGGATTTATGTGTGCACATGGAAGCAAGAATGTAAGCCTATGTGTTTGCAGTCTCACCTGTTATCTTTCTCTTGCCATTATCCAGCAACTTCCCTTTCAAAGGACAACATTTATAGCTCACTGGTAAATATAAGGCAGATAAATTTTATGTACTGAAGCAACATGAGTGTGAAGTTGGTCTGACTCAATTGTATCAAACCAGCTGAAACAGATATTGTGTACACAACAGACACATCTCTGGTTTCAAAGTTTTCATAAGGAAAAAATTCCTCTGGGCAAAAGAAATCAAAACATTGGGATGAAATACATTGGATCTCAGGAATTTCCTTTGCAACTACTAGGATCTGCACAAAAATGAACCATTAAAAAGCAATCCCTATTTTCCAATCCTATCAGCTACAGCACATCATCAAGAGTTTACATAATTCTTAAAATCAGACACAAAATGTCAACAGAGTGCAGCTGAATGCATTATGGATACGGAATACTCTTGCAGAGTTTTCATTAAGTCTAACATGATTTACAGGACTTAAGACACATTGCTTCAAGATTTTTATATCACTGCAGTAAGTACTCCAGGGATGTTTCGACCCACTCAAAATTGTTTTAGCTGTGCTATTACCTGGGTCAGAACTGATGGCAGCATATATCAATTAGACTGTAGCAGTTTAATACCTGCTCCTATGCATCTGGTCACTCAGAAATTCACATCTAAGATTTCCATACCCTAAAAAGAATATTACAGCAGAGCCCTGGAATGGGCTAAGGTTACCTCATTTATTTAAGAAGCAGCCTTACAGAAAAGACATCAGGAGACTATACCCATTCAGATTACAGATGTCCCTTCCATTCACCACAGAGACTGGCAATACTTCTTTTGCCTTGACAATTTTGTAGATTATGGTGCAGCACTGTATCTAATTGGGAACAGTGGACTGTAGACTTTTTGATAAACTCAACTAGTATCATTGACACTGATTGACTCCAGTTTAGGATCTGGATTCTTTATTAGTTTTAACCCTATTAAATAGAGAACATTTAAAAATAGTGGCACTTCAGTATTTTGTCATACCTAGAGTCAAAAATACATGGTTGTTACTTCTGTCTAGAGAGGTAACTATAGTTAATGACTGTGTCAGTGATGACCACTGTGTGTATTTTATATGACATGGCAGTAGTGTAGACCTCCTTTGCTGCAGATTGTTAACAGGCACTTGTATTGGCAGTGGATTTGTCCCTGAAACTTAACTAAGTTGAGAATAAGTGCCCCTGTGACATAATTTTATTATTCAAGGAGCAGGTTTACCCACAAATTTTTTCACCTATCCAGCACAACATGGTCACATGGCCTTTTTAGTAATACCTGAGAGGCTCCATCTCTCAGGTAAGGAATTTTATCTGGCGCCAACAGGTGAGACATTTGAGAAAAATCTGTTGCTTAGTTCTCTGCTGTAATAGTGTGAAGTTTTTAGATCCCTGGGAACACTGGGTTTACCTGGTCTACAGAGCAAGAGAGTTTAGCCAAGAGACTTCATATGGCTCAGGGAAAAACCTATGGTCACTAACACTTTATTTGTGGTTATGTCCTTAAGATCTGTCCTTTGCTCCTCTGTACCTGTTACTCCACAGAGGTGCCATTTTTAGCATTAAAAAAACAGGACACCAGCAGAAGACTGTAAAATCAGTCTCTACAGAGCTCTTCCCTGCTTCCTCTTTAAACACTCAGCATATCTCTAACAGAGGGCCTTACTCTAGCAACACTAATATGAGCTTTCAAGACCTCTTGCTCCCTACCTGTGAGTGCCAAGATGTGAAAAAGGAACAAAGACAACTGAGAATAAACACTAAAATTATGGTTAAGCCTCACATTAAGACAAATATCAGGCTTAAAAGTATTCTGTTAGTGCAAAGGACTGCACATATAAACCAACTCAAAATCTAACTTGCACATCACATGGCAGTAGCATTTTTACTATCAAGCTTCTAAGAGTCCAACAAAACCTTAATAAAAGACAAAACTAGGGCAGAAAAGATGAATTAAGAGTAGAAAGCTACAGGATTTGCCCTCCAAACTTTCCTCCAAGAGTGGGGGAAATCCATCTCTTTTAGCATAAATGTGTGCAGTTTTACAGTGGTCCTGCTTCTACATGAATTTCAGAATACATTTACTAGAAAATTCATTACATGAAACATTTATCCCATGAATAAATTAGAGACTCTGAATTACAGTGCAATAAAACTTTTGCTGCTAGAAAGATTTTTATGGGTGAAATAATGTGAAAATTAGTAACATTAAATATGATTCTTCTTAACCCAGAATAGTCACCACACAATTATTTTGACATGTTCTGGCATACATCATCATAGATCTAGTCAAATAGTGTTATAGAACAGATTTGGAACCCTTTTATAAAGCATCAAGAAACACACAGAAAAGGGCAATGGAGAGGCAAGTTTTCAATCCTGAACTGCTGAAGAGAGCAATTTTTCCCAATACATTCCAGATAAGCAGGATGACTTTTTTCAAAAGGGTTTTGCTCAGTCCTTGAGTGGCTGAGCAAATAGTTTCACTTTTGTATCTTTTGTGTGTGTGTATGTGACGCTCTGGGAGGGGGGAAATGCACTGAGGGCAAGCCTCCCAGGGCATTAAATGAGAAGTCTGCATGCTGTGCTGAGGCACAGGCTCCTTCTCTAATTAAAACTTCTAGACATACATACACAGAGCTGCTCTGTGCCATTAGGTCAAGCACTGATAAGCCCATAACAAAGTGTCAGTGCTTAGCTTTTTGGGGGCCAGATCACACCAATCTTCTTCATGCAGAACAGCTATCTGCATTGTTGAAAGGTACTGCTACTTTCTATGAATAAACTCATCTAGAACTTTAAACTCTTATTAGAAGGTGTAGTACCAAGTCAGTGTACACTGAAATGTGGTCTCAAGAAACACTGACAACACAGGTGAGATCTTTCACCTACACTTCTCACTCTGAGACAACCTAACCCTGGACAAAATGCTCAGTATTTTAAGTGACTAAAAATCTGCTAGGATGAAGGATATTGCCAGAATTTAAATCTAACTTTAGAAAGCAGAATTTCCTTATCCTCTACTTTCCAAAGGCTGATGGAATTTCCATGCATCACAGAGCTGCTGTACTGTGCTCAGTTGCTTCAAACACTTGTGCCAGGCTTGCAAGAGAGGTGTCTCTGCTTTGGAATGCTTGTTTGTGAAAGAAAATAGATTATTTTTGCTTTATTGTGGAAGGTATTTTAGGGGAAGAGAGACAGAATCCGTGTATTTTCTTTGGGAATTTCCCTATTCATAGATTTTTGTCTAGTTAGGTGGACCTAGGGTTTTGGCAGACTCTCAGCAGACTTTGTTTATTGCCTATTCTGAAAAAACAGACATTTGTGTGGAACTTTTCTGGAGGTGCCCCTTTCCAGACTCAAATG
Organism: Geospiza fortis; assembly: GCF_000277835.1. Classification (NCBI taxonomy): domain Eukaryota; kingdom Metazoa; phylum Chordata; class Aves; order Passeriformes; family Thraupidae; genus Geospiza; species Geospiza fortis. The sequence continues at coordinate 5,444,353 of NW_005054314.1, forward strand.
ATTAAATAGATGTTTATGAGTATTAAAGTATGTCTCTTTCTCAGGAAGGAAAAACCACTGATGCAACAGAAAGCACAAGGCTGCAGAGCACTGTGCACACCAGCCATTCCAACGCAAGAGTGCAGGAGCATGACTGTATTCAAAAGAGGTAAATCAGACACCCTTGAATGCTTTATCTCCCTCTCTCTGTGTTTGGTTTCCCACAGCATAACTTTACACATTACCTCATGACATCTTTATAGTGGTGGAGAAAATTATTAGACTCCAGTCCTTGAAAAATCGCAAACACAGACTCATTTGTAGCATTTGGCTGCTCTAATTAGCACATCACTGAGGGGTAATGAATAGAAGTCTGTGAAGAAACCTAAAAATTAGTACCACTAGCAATGTTAGAGTAAAAATCAGAACTGTGAGTAACAGTACTCAGAGGATTTGGGTAATTACTGGATACTCCCAATATAAGGTCTGTCACTTGATCCTATGGGACTCTAAGGCTTCAACAAGCCCCAGAGGCCCAATATTCTACCCCAATAAATGAGGCTCACAAAGTTCACTCAGAGTTAAAGACAGCATCACAAGTCTATTGTTCTTGTTTCTTTTTTTAAAGGTGGTTCTTAAACAGCATGGAATTAGACAAACTTTTTTTGTGTGTGTCAATCACTGGACTCCTCCATCTGTAATGAGATATTATAGCTTCCATGTGTGTGAAAGCGTGGAAATGACATCACTGCAATAACCAAATGCGCAAGGCCACATGGATTCCTAAAGCCCCACAAACAGCTGCAGTATTTGTGCTAAGGTTCTTTAAACATTTCAATGGTCTCCAAGCAATTGAAAGGTGGGGAGGGAAATATTACTCTTCAGTGGATGGTGAGAGACCTTTAGCATGTAAAGAAAGGGCAATGCCTTCACCTGCTCCTACCTGAGCACTCAGGTCACTCATTCCACCAGCCCATGAGCAATGGCACAGAGGGGCAGATGTGCTGCAAAGCAGGTGTGCTCCCCCCTCCCAAACAAGAATGACCACTGCCCAGGGCACACCAGCCCACACCAGGCAGTCTGGGGCAGCCTCCAGGAAAGACCAAGCTGGCTCCTCCCAGCCCAGGGAAGCAGTGCCAGCCTGATGGTGCCAGAGAACCGTCCCTCAGCTAAGCAAGGGCTTCCTCCTCCCCTATGGTGGGAAGCTTTCAATTCTGACCCATTCTCAACCTGATGTAAAGGGGCTCCAGCCTGTATTTTATAACATATATTTTAAAAAAGCCCTGTAGGATCAACAACTTTTATTGCAACTTTCAGCTGCACTGTGCTCTTGTAAAGCCAGATTAAGCTGGGGTCTAAATGTCACGACCCTTTCCTCTCACTCCTCTCCATCTCCCATCATCTGTTTGTTTGTCTTTAAGTGATTTCACTCAGGATGAAATAAAAAAAAAAAGAAAAAAGGAAAGAAAGAAAAAGAAAAGAAACAAGACCCAAATTCTATATATAAACAATGGCAGCTTTCAGGCTTGCTTTTCATCCTGAACCAAACGGGCAAAGAGCGTCCGTGCATTTGCAAGCTTTTCCAAGTGAGCCTAGAGGGGCCTGTTTACCAGAGATCAAATCTCTGGCAAACAGCTCATTGCAGCTCTTCAAACAAGCTGAAATTATGACCTTATGTTATTGTTTCTCAACAACCCAAACCTTTGATGTAAACTAATGTTGACCTTTCCAGCATAAATTTGACATGAAGCCACTTTTGTTTCAAACACCCTAAGAAAATTCAGCTACATTCTTATTGGATAAAGCCTTTTTGTGAGATAATAAATAATAGATAATAAAAAACTGGAGCTAATTTACTCACAGAAGTATTTTCTTTTCCTGACTATCACAATGGAACTTTTCTACCTTGGCTTGTGTTGGGCTGTCTCACACCACACCGTGGGCCCATCCAACATATGCTAAATCCTAGCGAAGTCAAAGGAAAAACCTCTCAAGAATTTCAGGTCCTCAGCCTCTGAGTGAAACCTAGATTAAACTAAATTAAACTGCATAACTCCCCTGGATCTCTGTAGAGACATTCCTACCACTCGCTTCAGCGTTAGGTGGGTGTCCAAGGTAAGCTGGTGTCTCCACAAATGACCTCAACACAATTTGGGCGGAAATGGTCCAAATTCAACCTCAGCAAGTGCTGACTTCTGCCAGTTACAGAAAGCATGGAGAGGTGAGTTCCCAATATAAGCACCTCTGATCTCCTGAAATGGTGACTGTTCACTCTTGTTCCACCATGCCCACCCCTGGTGATCTGCACATCTTCCCATTCTGCCAGGGGTCACTCAGGACTGGTGTGTGTAGGTATCTGCACACTCTCTTCCAACAACATATTTTATTCACTATGACTAACCTCTATTCCTTATTGTTTTGCCTATTAATTTTGAAGTAGTAAAAAAAAAAAAAAATCAACAGACAAAAAGGAAGAAAATTCTGTTAATTTTTCAAAGTGCTGCTATTAATATTTAGTGCTCTCCTCGCCAGCTTAGCAGTTTTAAACCCCAGAAATTTAGTTGGAGAATCCAGATAAAAAATGAGCAACCTTTATGTGGAGTCCATTAACTAATCCTAAATTAAACTGGCATTGGAATGGAACTAGAGAGATGTGTATAAAAAAGAACACGTGACGAGCACATGGATACCACATGAATCCATTATGATAAGTATTCTTCCAGTAAGAGCAAATGAATTCATTCTGACCACACACTTAAAATGAAGCCAAACTTGTTGGGTTTTTTAATAAATGTCAAAGTATCATTTAACTGCTAAACTAAGCTTATCTTTTGCTGGGCCAAAAGACTCACAAGACAGTGCTTCAGAGCAAAATATCAGTATATATATATATATATCTATATACACACACACACACAGACTATATATCAGTATACTCACTGTACAATCACTACATATCAAATAATAATAATCTTGCTTTCTTCTTTTGCGCTCCAAATTGGGGATTCAATCCTTAGCTGAGCCTGTTACAGTAAATCTGCTTTGCTGTGTGAAACACACTTGAAGTGTCTGAACTCTGTTCTGCAGAGAGCTTCTTGTGCTGCTTCCCTCCATACAGCACAAGTACATAAATACAAGCTGCAAAACAAAGGTGATGAACTCAAGCATTTCAGGTAAGCTCCACTGACAGCTCCTCATCGCCTAACCTAATAACTACTTTCAGAGATCACCTGAAATAACTTTCTCTTAATATTAGAAACATTAAGCCTTTTGTCTAAAGTTTAGTTTGAGGGCCAGACAAAGAGGCCATGCATTTTTTTGAGATATGAGATCCATGCAAATAAAAGACACACTTGTGAACTTTGCTTGCTATTCATAAAGCAAGTCCCATGCAAATCACAGAAACAGCAATGACAAATTTCATGGGTTTGTCATGGCAAAAATAGCAGATTTCACAGCATGACACTGATTAAAAGACAGACAGGAAAATCGCAAATAAAGACATTTAAGCTGCCAAGAAAATGATGTTTTTAAGTACTGAATTATTTCTTTATTAATACAGTCATCCTGAATGGATATTCTCCAAAGCAGCAAAATTGTCACTAAACAAATCTGCAACCCAAAAATACTCCCAGTTTTAGGAAGTGTTCAGTTTTCCTAATTCTTAGTCTAGATACTGCTGAATAATAAAGTGGACAAGAATCCAGGATGACACAATGAAATTCACAGAAATGTATTTTCTGAGCACAGCCTTCCCTGAGTGGGCAGCTTGAATCTTTATGCCAACATCAGTATAAGGGGTGCATTTTATCTCTCTGCACAAGAAGAAACCCCAAGGGAAGTCAAGTGTCACATCCTAAGTATCAGATCAGGTCCCAGCTCTCCCTTATGGACTAAGGCTTCTTGTTTATTTTTAGAAGCAGCGACTCATCAGTCACTGCACTGATGTCCATGTCTAAGTGGTTGCCTAGAATGAATGAAAAATTCAAAGCCGAGCTAGCACTTCTGCTTTAGTGCTCAGGTCAGTGCAAAACCCCTCTGTTTTGGTGTGAGAGTGAAGTTTTCATCTAACCTCAAAGATGAGCCCAGGAAAAAAAAGTTAAAGCTCAAGCTCTATTACAATCTCCAGAGCCAGACTTTGCACAAAGCCAAGTGCTGGTCTCCTGCCCCATCCTGGTCCTTCTGCACCCCCAACTCTTCCTGCTGTTCTCCACACTCTGTAAAGGAGGCAGCAAAGGGAAATTACAATTGTGGAGAAAAACAACCCAAGCTGATTATTATGTCATCATTCTGTGCTGTGTGACTTGGTTAGGAATGAGAATTTGCACTCAATGGAAAACTTAGTTTTCAAAAAAAAAAAAAAAAGGTCAGAAAGGAAAAACTATAGCTAAGATCCAAATAAAAATTCTCAGGAAACCATTATAATGTCCATTAATATTATATGTAAATTCACAAATTCTATGATACTATGGTTCAGAAAAATATGAAATGTGTTTTACTTCAATTTGGACAAAAACAATATATTCAATTTCAGTGGTTTATTCAACCACATCTATTCCATTTCAGTTATTTATTCTATCAGTTCTTAAATTTTGGCCTTTCAGCCCCACCAGCAGTTCTGTCTGAAAGGCAAAGAGGAACACAGCTGCACAGCTCCTACAAGCACACCAAGGAGGCAGGAAGATCTCTCCACAGCACCATTCTAGGGTTCATCTGAATGTGGCCCTATGCTGCAGGCTTCTTTTAGGACTAGAAAGAATGTGATCTCCTATGAGAGCTCAGCACTCCCCAGGATCATGAAGACAATGCAAAGAGAATTTTGTGAGGGGAACTTCAGGGATCTTTCAATTTCCATATGGATTCTTTTAAAATAAACCTCTTATGGGCATCTCTGAGCAAGGGAAACTCAGATGTCCCTCCTTCTCAGAATTGTGGCACGATGCTCTCAGTTGAGGAATGTGAGTGCAGCATCTTTCATAGAGAGAATTCACCTGAGGCTCTTGCCCAGAAAAGTACAACATACAGTATGCTGGCTACTAGTATTTTATACAAGTTCTTTTTCATAAATAGTGGCAAAAGCCAAAGAAAACTGCATAAAAATGAATGGTTCTAGCACTTCCTAATGAAATGTAGACAATCCCTCATGCAGAAACAAAAAATTACCCCATCACTCATTTCTCAGAGGGAGGCAGCAATTTCACGGGGTAGTAGCCACACAAGGGACAAAAACTAAGATCTTCTTCATTATTATCCACCTCCTAGTTCTGCTCATCTGTATCTCATCAGACAGCAAAAATGTTCAAATTTATTTAGAACTTTAAACCCTGTTGAGGTTCAAGACTTTAAGCCAACAGGCTGTTGACCAAGAGTGGAGAGCTATACCTGAGATGGTTTATGGTCAGGAATGGGAAAAAGGCATACTCTCCTGAGGCTGAGTTTTCTCTAGTTTTTTACACAAGAAAAAGGATTAATTACTATCTATTTAAAATCATTATTTCATCTATCAGTCTAATGCTCTGACTTTTTCTGCCATGGATGTTGGCCTCTACCAAGGTGAATACAAAAACCGCTTCCAAATACCAGCAGTAGACAATATGGCATGATGGACATTTTTCAAAACCTGCTGCACCCCTACATTTTTCTTGATTGCTCAACACATTGGTAGTCATTACTGTAGCAACTTATTTCAAGCCAAGAGATATAAATGTCTGTCTGTGCTGACTGGCAGGGTGCTGTAAAACAACGCTGCCAGCCAATCAAACACGCACTCTCTCTTCCTCCTTGGGGTGACAGTATATATTTTCAGTGGTATAGCTGGGACTGATTGCCATCAATCAAGACTTGGATTCCCAGTCCATCTCCACAGCATACACATGCTGAGTGAAAGGCCAATCTAACTCAGTATACTTTGGTAAACTCCTGAAACTTTATTAGATTAACATTTTAGACAAAATCATTATCAGTTCATCAATGCAGGAAAAGAGCTCGAAAGTCTAAATGCTTCCAAAATTGGATCTTCTCTGCTTTTAAAGGTAAGCAGATGGAAAACATTTGATTCTTATTTATTACCAGTTAAATTTATGTCCCTTATTTCACCATAAACTACAAGACTTCACAAAAGTGTATCTTATTTCACTGATCTTTAATAACCTGAAAACCGGTAACAGAAACCTATAATGAAGCACCCCATATACTGTAAATTAAAAATAAATAAGAGACCTCAAAGAGATTTTCTTCAAAAGCTGCTTCAGTTTAGTGTTTCATTTTATATATACACTAAGAGAGAGACATCTGTAAACATTTCTAAAGTATAATGCAAAGGAACTAGCTGTGCTATTATCTATTCTAAGCACATGGTTCAACATTTGTTTATGCAAACCATATAATTGGAAACTCTGTCCATTTTCTGCTTGTGCTAAATATTCTGTGTATAAATACTTTTCATAGTAGATAAATAAGGTTTTTATTTAGGTCTTATCACCTTCATATTACATATTCATTGATTTCTAAACTGCCTTAAACAGCTCTGTAGATGTGAAACATTATGAATTCAGTTTTGGCACCTTGGTATTAAATTTGCATATCAGGTCACGCACCGCTTGACATACATGCAAAATTGCACTGCGGCTATTTTATTACAACCCACAAAATATATTCAGAAACTGCATGCAGCATCAAAACAAATTAAAATGGATAAAAGACCCAATAGTGAGCCACATTTTTTTTATTGTTTAGTAGTGCCTAAAGCCATTTATATGTTCTAGTCAATAAACAAAAGTTAGACTAAAACAATTTTTAGTCTTTCTGTTATTATATTTTAATTGCAGGGGTAAATATATTTTTCCCCTTACCAATTGTATCCTACTTAAGGCTTGAATTCTTTTAAATCATATGCTATAAAAAGCAATGTATATGGATCACTGGCAAGCCTTCATGTTTCTCTGAGCATGTCAGAATGTATATAGACACCGTGTATCAAAAGTCAGACATACAAAGCAATATATTTGTCTAGTTGATTTTGTAGTTGGAGTGTTTTTGTAACTTACTGTGTATGCCAGGGCTGCATTTGCATGGAGACTGCATTTACACAAAGTTAAAAGTACATCAGTCAGTGCTGCTCAGCCATTATAGTGCCCTCAATATATACCAACTAACTACCTTCAGTGCTTCATCTAAAAATTGGCCTCTTTATATTCAGTAAAGATGCAGCAAAGATATTAGAAAATTAAATAGTAGGGGATACATTTTCCAATTGCCCCTCACTAGGGCTCCATTTCAATGTCTACAACACTTCAGGATAAATAATTTGCCATTTCTATTCACTTGTTCCCAGGCCACGCTCACTTGGCTGCTCAGGCACCTCATCATGCCTGCACATCAGGGACTCAGGTGTCTCACAGACTCTCCAGGGGACAGAAGGGTGCCCACAGGGCAGCTGTGCCAGCCCAGGGGGCTGTGGCCAGCCTGGCCCCTCTCCAAGCTCTGTGCTCCAGCCAAGCCATGGGCAGTGAAAGCAGCCCCTGTGCTGCTGGAAGGAGATCCCAAAGAGCCAGCCAGGGCTTGAGCTGGGAGCCTCTGCTGCTCAGCCTTCATCACCCTCGGAAAAAACACAGTTCCCCTCCATGAAAAGCAGGCAGTGTAAGCATCCCCTTGCTCTGTTAGGGGTAACAAGTGTCTGTGAGCACTGGGGTGAACCCATTGTCCTCAAACAAACCGTGAGCACTGCTGCATCCCCACACACAGACGAGGGCTCAGGTAGGAGCTAGGCACACACCACTGCACCATTGCCTGACCAGAGCTGGGCAGACACCATCACATCCCTGCTCGTCCCACGTGTGCCAGGGTACGGGTGACTTCTCCTACATCACCTGCTCTCAGCCATTACTGACTCTTAACCTTGGGAGATCCATTAGAAAAAAAGGCTGGGGGTGGTTGGTTAAGAGATTCTAAATGGCATCCTCCATCAAATCAGGACAACAGCACAAACGAGGGAAATCCCGTAATTAACACACAATTAAATTTAGAGTGCATTTTACTGAGTTTAGCTCACACTAACATGGAAATTACCTGACAGAGCACCCCCATTAAGCCAGCAAACAATCTTTAGCCACACAAATGAAGCAGGTGACGACTACACTAGGCAGTATCTGCACTTGGGCCCTCAACCAAAACTTCTGGCTTCTAAGTTTGCTCTGTGTCTCCTCAAAATATCACAAATGAAACCTGAACATCTACATTCCACAAGAAGATCACTCACTGAATTCAGGGGAGAAGGATCAGAGCCTCATCTATAGTTGCTGGTGGAGACAGACAGACCTCTTAAGAAACCTGCATGACTACACTGAAAATCTAAGCTCATCAGCACCACTATGTTTACAGCAAAAACCTTTAAAAATCGACATAATATAACAAATTGGTTCAAAGCATTGCTACAGACCACCGTGCTAAATTCTCACATCCTTAGCAGTTTGTAAAAATGTTTAATTTATGTTTATGTATTCTTATTCAAAATGTTAGTTAACAGCCTGTAGGGACCTGGTAATAGGATCCTTTTTTCTTTTTTATGTTTATTAGCTACATTAATGACTGTTTCTGCAATTCTGCTACAAAGACTTGCGTTAATGAACGCCAATTAATTCTGAAATGATTTTAAACAAAGGGTGATGAGAATAACCAATCAACCATGACAGTGTAAAGAGCAAGCAGGCTGCTGTGACCTAATTTTTCTCTGTTGATTCTTTGCTGTCAGAGTGCATTGTTATTCATCAAGAACACCTATAGATTTTGCATATACATACTACAGTATTATAATTTTAGAAATGCTCTGTTCCTTTTCAACATGGAAAATTACTTCACTTAAAGTACAGGTTTCAATAATATCGATTCACAAACTGCTAATCCCTCAGAGGTCAGGCACATCTTCAGCAGCATTAGAAGGATCCTACCAATTTCAGCTTCTTAGAATTTAAGAAAAGAACTGGCTGGCTCAAACATTTGGAACATCAGGCCTTTCACTCAAAAACATAACAAAGAATCATCTCCCTGTTTCAACCGGTTTAATTAGAGGCATTATATTTATCAGTCTGTTTATTGCCCACAGCAACTCACAAGGACATGAGTGTGAAAGAATTCCCTGAAACCAGCAACAAGTTGAGTGATTACATTCCTGAAGTAACACATATATGTGTCAAATCTGACCTAAAAAGTAAATAGACCATGCAGGCAGATGTGACTTACACGCCCATTGTGTGAACAAATATCAAAAAAGCCATCTAAAATGGTTCTAAATTTAAACAAAATGAACTGAAATTGAGAAATATCATTTGATTTTTCACTGGTGCCCAGTTTGTGCTTCCACCACAAGAGCCTTGCTAATAACAAAAGACAGACATTTTAAAGCTAAAATTTTTATAAATCGTGGAGTGTACAAACAGACCAGATTCTACCACTTCATTTTGTAATAGACTTACAGTAGAGAATGGACCTTCCTTATGAACACTCATGAATGTCTTCTTTTGTCCAACATACTAAGTGACACTAAATGTATCACACAGCAAAAATTTATTTTTATTGGTGGTTTTTCAACTGAAGGTTACTCCATTGCCTGACAAAGATGCAGAAAATCATTAAGCCTACAAACTGAGAAGGTCTCTAACAAAGAAATATTGACCAATCCTGTAGGATCATACTAGAGAACACAGAAAAGTATAGCACAGGTTATAAAAGGTACTACTAAATGACAAAGAAGTAGACAGAAAAAGTTCAGCAGTAAAAACATCATTTTTTCTGAATTTACTGTTGTCATGCACAGACTGTAAAACAGAATTAGTGGAGGTGCAGAAAGGGAGCTCCATCTAACATAAACTGTGTGATTACTGGCAGGTGGATATCTGTGGTCCTAATTAACAGAGGCAGCACTTGTACCATGTCTATCCCCTGTGTCATTCATGCCCTGTTCCAGGCAGGATCCACAGCCCTCTCCCCACTCCACCTGCTCACACAGCTTTTGTGAGCTTGTGTTCCTCTCTCCAGCCACGCTGGCATCCCTCCTGGCTTGGAACAGGTACTCCTCCAAAAGTCTAAATTCTGACAAAACCTAAGTCCATGCAAGTATTTAAATTCCTTAAGGACTTAAGCTTTGGTGCTGAAGCTGAGGCAACTGCTCCTTCCATCCCTTATCTCAGGAAAAAGAGGAGGGAAATGTATATGGGCCTATACATGAAGTTCTGCTCTCAGAGAGCTACCCTTGAAGGATTCTTCTTGCGTCCACTAACATATTTCAAATCTAAATCTCAGATCAGCATTTAGTCTTTTCTGTGCAACAGCAGATGCCCTCAGTTTACCATGGGGATGCCTTTTATCTCTCAGAGAAGCACAGCTGAAGTAACTTCCTTGTAAAAAAAAAAGACAGGAAAAGAATAAGACAAGAAGCTCTGGCATACAAATCTTTTTGTTCACTTCTCTACATGCAATCCAGAGACTGCTATTCTCAGCACAGTGTGAAAAACATTCTGCTGAAAGAGAGCGCAAAGTGCTGTATCAGTTTTACAGGGAAGCACTCATTTTTATTGCAGTAGGTTTTACTTGAGTAAAGGCAGAGGGCTGGATCCCCAATGCCAAAGGCACAAACTGAGATGGGCTTTGGTGCCTGTGTGAAATACAGGCACAGCCTGGGGCTATGTTTAGAGGACAGCAATGCATTCAGCTCCTGCCCTCCAAAGGCAGCAGTGCCAGCCAGGCCCAGCCCAGGGTGCTGCAAGATCCACAAGCAGCATTCCTCTCTAAACCAACCAACCATGTTCTCCACTTGATCGCTTGCAAACATTTTGGTGGCAAGATGTCAGGGCTCTGAGAGCCACAGTGCCATCTTTCAGAAAAACAGGTTTTCCCATGTCCACTTACTGAAGTCACTCCATATTGTTGCTGATGGATTCATATTTATAATGATAGAAGTTTTGCATTAACATCTAGCCCTCCACAAAGGGTTTATTACTGAAATGCCAATTCAACCATAGCTGTAATGACCCTATTTTATAAGGCACACATTTCAGGCACTTTTGCAAATGGTTTAAAAAAATGGAGCAGTTAAATTATGCTGCTAACATAATATGAATGTGTCATCACACCCTATCAAGCAATTTCATATCAAACAAGGATGTGATATGGAATTTTGCTGTTATGATGCAAAAGAAGGAACTTGGAGGAAAAAGTACAGTATTAGAACAATGACACCCTTCTCCACCTTACGCTTGGCAACCTGCAGTGTCTTTCAGTTATGAGACAGACTAGGACACCTGAAAGATACAGTTGGACTGACATCCTATTAGATATTTGTTTTGTTTGTAAATATTAAATGGAGGGTCTCAAATTCACCATGTGATTTCAACCAGAAAAACTGTGCAAAACAACAGATATCTCAGCCCTAACGAAGCTGTATTTTCAAACTCTGAGTCTCCAGGCCTTTCATCATCACATTTCTGCATGTATTATACCACTAACGATGCAATACACAAAGAGGACAAAATGTCAGCCCTCAATGGAAATGAACTCCCCAGCCTTCAACATTCAACACTCAGACCCTGCTTAATGTAAATGCGTTAGATCATCAGTCTATTATTCTTCCAGCTTTTTATAATGATTTCTAACACTGGCCAGGCATTGTACACCTGGCTGGAAAATGTTTCTTTTTAAACAATGCAAGAACCAACCAATATGTAAAGCCAATAATTAAATTACATTTAGCTGCTGGCCATTGTTATTTTGCACTCCTTTCCCACTGAGGGAGCTACAGTGATCCGATTTAAACAGCAATCTAGCAGAACATTTTTCATTGCCCATGATTGTTGTGCAGAGTAAATTGGCTCACATCAGATTTGACTCTAATTTGGGTTTCAGAACAGTTAATTTGAACTTAAGCACTTATGGAAGGGCTGTTAACAAGAGGTGCCTGCACTGGAATTCTTCTCATTGCAGTGCTGTTATAATCCAGACCCTTATAGATCATATGTGTGTGGTTTTTAGCACTCCACTTGCAACATTAGGCATGTCAGAAAACAACTTATCAGATATTTAACAATGTCAAAGGAAAATAACACAGATGCACACAATAGGTTCTTGCTATATGAGTGGCAAACAGAAATAAATAGGTTTCTTTTCAGACACGCAGCTGCCTTGTGACTTAATCATCCCAGGATTAAATCTACCTTAGTCCTTTATTGTGGTGTTTTGGTGTTTCAGCAAAGCAATGAGGGTCAAGTTCTGCTCATTCATAAGTTACCAAGAGATCCATGGAAATACTTAAGGGCTGAATTTTATCATCATTAACTGTTACATTAATAGCTCTAATGTCTTAAATCTTAATACTCTGGCTCATTAGCTTAGGTAAAAGACTATTAATATAAAAGGTGTATTTTAGCCAATCAACAGAATTTATAAAGGCTTTTGTTTTGTTTTATAACATTGTCTCTCTTGCAGTCCTGGTGGTTAGTACAGACATTAGAGCATAATAATTCTATAATTAATAATGAAAATATGATCTAACACTATAAATACAAGCTCTACTATCACTTTAGATCAGAGCTTAACTTACTTTTACTCTGTCATTAATCAAGTCTGTTACCACTATCCATACCTAATTGTTTGATTATTTTTTTCCCCAACAAAAGTACAATGCATTTAGAAGGGGCTGAAGGAAATCTGGGTGTTGGGTTTGGATTTGCCTGTTTTCCAGCACATATCAAGAAACAAATTATTCTAAGATAGGCTCAGAAATTGGTCTTTTAAGTGACAATGCTGTCTACAGAAAACAAAAGCATTCAGAACATATCTTAACCACTAAGATGGTCCAGTGGGCAAAGGCAGACTCCTGATATTTTGACTTCTCATTAGAAGTCTCCTGCTATCTCTGGTGCCTAAATGTGACCACAAACAAACAGCACAGCAAAAGCTTAACCAGAAATGATGCAAACAGAGCGTCAGAAAGGAGAGTGACAGGTCTGACTCATGTGTACACATACACAGTAACCCAGAGTCAGGGCCGACACTCCAAACCCAAATGTAAATTCTATATGGGTATACACAGAGAACACCACAGATTATGATGGGATTGAAAACTGGCAAATGTCCTTTCAAGGAAATTCCAGTTACAAAGTCAAGCATCTTTAGAGCATCAGTGACTGCCTGGATCCAAGTGCTGCTTCTGCAGTTTGAGGGGGCTGTTTTCTGTTGTTCTGTTCAGAATAAAGAGACAAAATGTCCTAAGCCCAAAGTTGTACTTGACTGAGTAGATGTAGAAATGCATTTAAGAAATATGTACCTAATTTTTCATTTGAGTATTACCCTTTTGCATCCTGCATTAAATTATGAACTGTATCTTTTCAGATGTAATTAAAATAATTAACAATAGCAACACCAACTATTTATTACACAATTAAAAAAGGTTCCACACTGTTCTTCATGTGTACTTGTTCACTTCCTCCAGACATAAGTAATGTGTAGACAGATACATTGTTTATTTACGACCCCAGTGACAGTAAATGTGGCATATGTGCCTACAATGTTTGACAGATAAAATGAGTTATTTACAGAAGCTGGGTTTATTATGTATGAATACTGAAACAGCGATAGTATTTGGAAACTTCTCCATTTATTTTCCCAAGAGCTTGTTTCAGTGGAAATTGTGTTTTGAAGTGCTACATAAAAGGATAGCACAAATAGCCCAGTCCACTCTGTAATGCAGTCATCACTGGTATCTGCTAATTTTAGAATGGTCCTTTCTGACTTTATTTTTACAGGTCTTGAATCACACACTACTGAACTCAATGACAAGTTTTCTATAAGCAACTGTGGGTTTGGAATTCAGTCCTTATAAATAATATCTCTGCAGAAGGGTGGGTTCATTTCTGGGTCTCACTGTTTGGCATAATATGGAGAAAGTATAGAAATATGAGAGGAAGGAAATGGAGAACACTTTTGATTTATTAACCTTATGTATGAGATGGGAAAAAATGCAGAACACTTATGATCTATTAAGCTTAATTCTAAAGGGCTAAAAGTTGTTTCTAAAAATTGCTTCCCTGAAACCAGAAATAAAAAATTACACGGACTTTGGCAAGAAAAAAATGGACCCCCCTGGAGAAGATGCATTGATTATTCCTTTTTGGTAAAACAAATAAGCTTAGACACCAGATTTTGAAAAAAAATTACATATATCACTTTTACTTGTGCAAGACTTATGTGTAGTGGGGTATTTTCCTCCTTTTTCCCCAACAGTCTCCTTTACTCCATTTTCTACCCTTAGTTTTGAAATGGCTCAGAGCATTCTCACAAAACACTGCAGCCAATGTCAGTGGCAGTGAGCTCTGCCCTGGCTCTAAACCTGCTGCTGTGAAGCGCTGCTTGTTGTGCAAGTGGGTTATGCAAGATGCTGCAAGCTGGAGAGCCCAGTGTCAAAGGTAATCCCTATGGAGCCTTGCATAACAGCCACATGCAAAATTACACTGGTGGCTTTTCATTGTTTCTGCACGTGGGTTGTTTTCTTTTTGTGGTGGTGGTTGTTGTAGACTGGGTTTTTGTCTTTTCAAATGAATTCTGCACTTTACCTTTTTTTTTTTCCCAAAATCTTGATAGAGCTGTGTGCACATTTTGCTTAATTTTCAAGTGCCTTTATACACAACCTATATGGCACATATTTTTATATACACAAACTCTTGCCACAGCTATCCAGGCCTCAAAACTTTTGGAAGCCTTTCAAGGAATATTTGTGCTGTCTATTGTGGGCAGATCTGCGTTATCTCAGTCTGTGTTTCAGGCAGGAAAAAATAAAGTGTAAGCCTGAGCTGAGGCTCTCAGCACAGTTTATTAGCTCAAACACAAAGCTGTGGAAAATGCAGTCCTGTGGCTTTTTTTCCCCCTTCCTCACAGCAGAGAGAAGGCAATCATTCATGAAGGAAAACTGTTCCAAAATATCTGCTATGCTCTTTGCCCCATGTGACACTCAATCCAAGGTGAGACTTTGCTACAAGGATGTAGGATTACAATAATCCACATGCAAAGTCCAGCCTTCACCACTGAAAAAATACACAAGAAATGATGGGAGAACACATCTGAAACCTTCTCTTATGTACATAAATACAGAAGCTTTGGCTCAACACCTCATACACATGTATTATAATCACCTCAGGGTTTAAGAGCAGCTTGTTCATTCAAAGCTCCCTAACAGAAGATATTGGATTGCTTCTCAGGTACAAAGCACTCAACTTGAAAGGTTCAGACTTTTCTATGACAACAGAGTACATGTTGTGCTGCTGTCACAACACCACAGCTATTTGCAACCTGCATCTGATGGTATATAAGAGGGAAACAGGGGAAACAGTAAGTCCCAAGAGTCATGGGACATCAACATTCTGGGCAAAGAGGATCTTGCTTTGTTTGGAAAGGGACTAAACAGGAAAGTAGTTGTGGGAACAAAGAAGAATTTAAGAAATAATTGTATGATTCCACTCAGTAAGAGACAGACAAGCAATGCCAGTAAATTAAAGCATTGAACAGAACAGAAAACATTCAGCTGAAAACTGATTCCCTTGGGTCTAATTTTTGGTGGAAGGACCAGAAACGACAATTATTAGGACACGTGATATTTGTCTATTCAAGGCCAAAATCAGAAACCAGATTCAGTGAGGACCTACACGTAGCTCCATGTCACAGGAGACAAGGCGACAAAATCTGTAATTCCTTCCCACTTCTACCATGTGTGATCTATTGTGAAAACACAGCAGGGTAGCAGGAAAAGCCCTTCCAGCCTCTGTAAGTGTGGATGTAGATCTAAGTGCTCACCTACATACTGCTTATCTATAATTTTGGATTTGTACATATGCACAAACACAACACAAATTGGTGAAATCACCGCCAGAAAAATAATCATCTATGAAGCCCACAAAAGCTCAAGTTAATACAGTGCAGAAGTCAATTTTACTTCCAGTACTTTGAAGAAACAGGTGCCCACAATCACCTCCCTGCTGACCATGCAGTGCCCCATGTCAGCCAACGGGAAAATAAATGAAACACAAGGCCTTCCCACAGCCAGGATCCCTACTCAGCTTGGCTTCATTAAAGGACAATCCTTACAGGGTTCACCTGGGAGCAGTATTTCCTATGTATTTGACACAAACAGCCTTTTCTCCAGCACCAGAGTTGCTTGTCTTATTTTAGCAATTTGTTCTTGAACAAACATATCTTTTGTGGTTAATGAAAGGGGAAATCCCTCTCTCTGTTCATGCCTCTGTTCCCTTCTGTCCTTCAATGATCTGCCACTTGTTTTGCCCTAGGATCTAAAATGACTGGAGCAACCAAGAACATGGAGAATTCTTCTGAGCACCCATTTCTGAAATCCCATCCAAGATCTGTTATGGAAAATAGAGAAGTTTTCCCTTCTCAAAGAGCTGGAGAGTGCAGCCCATGGTGAGGAGAAGGCAGGGTCTCCTCCATTCCTGCCCCCTGCTCATACTGGGGCTCATGGCTCTTACAGGCAAGCTGTGGAAGTCAGGTGCCCTTTCTCTACTACTACGACCGGTAATTTATCCCAGATCACTCACTACCTGTCCCAGGGCCAGAGGATGAAGCTGCATCTCCACCAGTAAGAAGTGCAGCACAGCAGAAGCCAACCTGCAGAGAGTCAGTGCCAGAGAGCACAGGGTGTGTCCTGGGGGAAAGGAGGAGAGAGATGGGGCTGTGAGGCACTGGTGTGACTTCTCCTGAGCACCAGAGAGCATCTGGAGTGTGTTACTGGCATCCCTGCAGAGCTTCTCTTGTTTTCCTTTCAACCTAAATAACTTTGCTTCACATATTCAGAGACCACACCTCAATCAACCAAAAACTGGGGAAGCTCAGATTTCTTTCCAAAGTGTGCTCCTCAGAAAAGGTAAAATGCTAACAGAAGGGCAGTATTTTTCTTTCTAGCACCTGGCTCTTGCAACCAAGCAAAGTCAATAGTAATATGATATTCTTGATTTAGTTAAATAATTTAGCATCTGAAATCTGGTTGCTTATCTGAAGTCTTCATTACAGGTAAAACACCAGCTCTGATAAAGGGGATGAAAATTATAAGTAAATAGGGCATCTCTCACAAAATCTGATACTTGGGACTAGGAACTTATAGCATGCAGAATTCTAATAAAAGCAGAAAAAACCCCATTATTATCAAAATAAATCAAATATATTCAATATATCAAAGTATATTAAAAACTGTAGCAAACAATTTTCTTGATGAAATACAGGTGGAGTTACATCTTAATAAAATGTGTTTACAAAAAGAGCATTTGCAAATTTTAATTTTTCTTCTCCTCTGAAGAGCAATAATTCTCTATATACTTGTTTTGCTTCGAGTCCTAAATAAGTTTAATTCAGACTGATCATTTATGGCCCAATTTTGCTTCTTCTAATCAAAATCGGAAAGCCTTAGTCCTCATATGGAATTATTTGGTTTACCCACAGCAATACTATCACAAAAGGGCAGACAGATCTAGCCTAGCTGTATTTTACCATCACCTCAGCACCCCACAAAAAAAGGTCTGCTTCTCAGTCTGGTTTATTTTGTTTAGCTTTAGCACACTCAATTGGGTATTTTATGTGTCAAGGAACTGGCAAAAAACAGTTTATCACTACAGGAAGGGGAAAAAGCAATAGCACTTGTATGTAAAAGTTAGTGGGATTTAAATGTATTTTGTATGCAGTATGCAGAAACTTGGTGAATGCAGCCCTGCCTCCACTCCACTCTGGCCAGTCTTCTTCTATCTGGTAGTGCAAGAAATAATTTATGACAATGAAAAAATATCAACCATTGGCACAGGCAATGCTTATCCCCTTACTGGCTTTTTGTCACTCCACAGACCTCAGGAAACTTTAATGGTCAAGTTTTGCTCTCAGAAATACTGGCAAAGCTCGAAATCCTGATTTCCAAACTTTGGATCTGCAACCCATTTGTGGCCCATGACACCACAGTGCGTGGTGCTCGCCATAAACCCGTATGAAATGGTGACCTTTGTGATCATGGGATTGGGAACGAATGATGTGGTTGCTAGGATAATTGTTTGGAATAAAAAGTACCCCTCTTAGTATTTCCCTAGCTAAATTTGTGCCATATTTCATGTCAATGTGAAACTGCATGTGTTGGCGGGAAGAAAAGATGTTACAATCTCTCGCTGTTCCAATGCAAAATAAACTGTGAAGTTTTTCTTCACAAGGAAGGCGCTTAAGAAAGCTACTCCTGGATGCAAAGGGAGGTTCAAAATTAACCATGTTCAAGTGGAAGTAGCATATGCTAGTCCCAATTTTATTTTGGGGGGGAAGTTCCAGGTTTTCTGATGACATGAAAGTTAGGGTTACTTGACATCAAAAAGGATTAAGCTGGGTTAAGGTTACTAACCAAGATGTGAAGGAAGCCTTCATTCAGGATCAACTCCTGGCTCCCACAAGCCACCTGAGGATTCCTATGATTTTCTAAGTTTACAAAGTATATATTAGTGTTTTAACATATTTAAGAAAGAATTATCTCAATGTTTATATTTAAAATACTAGCAGATGTAAATGGAAGCCTGAGTATTTACAAATAGCAGAAGTAATTGCCAGCTTGTCTTGTGGATATAAGCAGCACAGCTTGCAGTTCAGTGAAATATAACCCAACAAGTTTACACATCTGGGGGATACAACAATGGGAAATTATTCTAAGGACATGTGCAAACGAAAAGTAGTATGTATCAACTGAAATATGTTTAGACTGGCAGTATTAATTGGCAGTATTAATGGAGATTGAAGCTTAGACCTATGATCACTGACATCTCTCAGAGATCTTTGTGAATCCAAGCAAAATTTCCAGGCTCATTAGCGTGAAAGAGACTGAATCTGTACTTATCTTGCCTCTTCCTCCCTCAGCTCCCCAAACCTTTTCTTTAAGCTCAGTGTTACAGGACAAATCACTACTTGAGCAGCACCCATAGAAAAAATTAAAATCACCACCTACCTTTTTTAACTTTCCTGAACTGAACGTACATAAAATTATCCCCACTAATGTGATTGTGGGCGATCAAACCTAAAATGCAACTCCAAGAATTCCCTCCTGGAGGTGGTTTCTATATGCTCTTCTGTCATGAAAAAGAGCAGTCATTCCCTCCCTAGTAAGAGAAATGGATACTCTGTGGGCCAACCATGGCCACTTATTTTTAGTGAGGAGTTTGGTATCTATAATGCTACCACAGGTATCTCTCCCTGCCTTGTGTGTATTAATTTAATAGTATGGATACTGTTTGTTCCATTTACATGGAACAAACCTAAATTTATGCTATTCTGCTGCTCTTAAGATTCAGTATAAGAGAATGGAAAACAAACTTAGCAATGACCCAGCAGGAAGAGAAAGGCAGAAGTGAATTCCTCCACTCACAACAGGAGACCTGGTGTTGGTAGTTGCTACATCACACTGATTTTTCACAGGAGAGATTTGAAAACTTCCTTTGGCCTAAGATGAAACTTTTGGAATTTTTAAAGTGTTTTTCTCTTGCTTTATTATACGAGGGAACAATCCAATGTTTCTTTTAAAATGGGACATGGTATCACTCTGCCATAACAAAAGCCTGTTTTAGATTGGTTTATTGCCCAATTTTTAAATGCACATTGCCACAGCATTTCAGAGGAATGTATTTACATTTACCTTTCTAAAACACACAGTATATTATGTTGCAGTTAAAAACCCACAAACTCAATCTGATATTTCTTCACTAATTTATTCCCAAGCCAATATGTATTTTAATGTTCCAAACTGTTGCTAATTAACACATGGAAATATTTTAACATGGATTTTGATTAATTCCATTTAACAGTCTAACCAGTGCTAAAGCATATGTGGTGTGTCATTTCTTTCTTTTGAGAAAGGCATTGGCATTAAATCTTTCAATCTTCCTGAGCACCAAATGCTAATTTCAGGAAGATTAAATAACAGACTGCAGCTACAGTTTCCTTTCTTTACTTCCCAGAAGGTGAAATGAACATATTTATGTGGGAGGAATTTCTTTACTGCACAAGCCAAAATACAGAAATTAGATTTTTTTCCCCAACACTGCTAATACACCAGCAATTGCCTGCCAACTAAATAACTTTAACCTATATCTGCAGTTCATGGAGCACTGCCAAGTTATATGTTCAACTTTCTTTCACTGTGGTTTTTTTTATTAAAGTATTCCCATATGATGTTTTCACTTGCAGCTCCTAAATGCTTTTCCATACTTGAAGCAGAGACTACAGCTCACAGTGGGGTGGCTCTGGCCATAACCAGAAATGCTCATATAAGACCTCCTCTGATTTTCACATTTTGAAGGTATGTTATACATATGATTAATGTTGTGTTGCTGCAAAAAAATTTAAAATCTGGGTGTAATTCTGCATGTCAATAAACGAAAGGACAGAAAACAGCCTGAGGTGTGCATGTGAGTGAGCACCTCACACCTGTGAGAATGCAGGAGACAGAGCAGGAGAGGCTGCCTGGGACCAGGGGTCAGTGACCCCAGTATCAATCCAGCTTTTCATGAGATGGAGTCTGATCAGCTTAAGAGCAGTTAAGCACTTCTGTTCTTGTGATCTCCATCAGAAAGGTGACCACACCTGAGCACTGCAGTTGCTCTTTCCCATATGGAGAGCCCAGTTTCACTGAGCTTACACCCCCTGTCCATTTGCTGCCCTATGGTCAGCATGCTCCTGCTGAGGGCCCAAGCAGAGCTCACTGTACATTCACACCACACCTGCATCTCCTCCATGTCCTCCTCACCTCTGTTGTCTGAATAACCTTTTCTT
>NW_005054314.1:5465176-5474624 GCF_000277835.1 Geospiza fortis
AAATCCTCATTCAGCTTCTAATATATGGTGCTGTCCCTCCTTCTTTACCTTTCACTAGCTGTATTTCTGTCTCAACTGCTCATGTAACATCTGAAGTGTTTTATGTTTGATTTCCTACTCTTGTCTACAATACCCAATCACATTCTGCACCATTCAGCTGTCCTGGCATTTGCAAGGAGCATTCCAGTTGTTCCTTACTGATCTACACCTACCAGATACAACAGTCCAATTTTCTACTGTTTTCATCAGGATTAAAAATTTCTTCTCCTGCATTTATACTCCCTGATTGTCTTTATGCTTCTTTTTACATATTTAACAGGTGTGTGTTGGATGCAATGTGTTCATCATATTCACTGAATGAGTGGGACTGGGAGAAAGTAAATTATAGCTTCTAGGGAGAGTCCCTGCTGTTGTTTGAGAAGCAGAGGCTGTCCAGAGAAGCCCCAGGTTCAGTCCCAGGGATGATTCACAGCAGCTGTCACTGCCCATGCAGAAATGTGTGCACAGTCTCCTGCCTGCACTTGAAAAACCATGTGACTTCTGTGTTCTCAGACTATTTAAAACCTCAGTTTCTCTACAAAGAATAAGGGTTGTGAAAAAAAAATCTGAAAATTATGACAGAAATGAGCAGTAAATATGTAAGTAGGTATTTTCAAACTAGCTGTGTGTTACTTTAGAGGTTGCATCAGGTAAAATAAAATTTAACATAGCTGGTGGTAAAGTTTAAAAATGGGCATTCATTTTGGTACAGAAGGCCAAATGCTGATACGTGAATATCTGCCCATCCTGTTCTGAGAAAGAAGCAGGCATGCTAGTCACTCGAGGACTGATTACAGGCCAGAGTGAAAACATACCATGAGACATTCAAATACTTGAAAATGGCATTTTCCCATCTTTTCTTACATGAGCATTGTTTATTTCACTGTTCAGAGAGAATGTTTTTATTAAAGCAGGTTATGTTCCAGTAGAGTATTAAAAATAGTGCAAAGGCTCCACCTTTGTTTCACCTGCTGGGCTGGTCCTAAAAGAATGCCCTTATTAGCAGACAACTAAGTAGAACACTAATACTAAGATCCAAGAACATCCTTCCTTATGCATTTGCACACCAGATAGGTGGATCAAAGGTGCTGAAAAATTAGCTGTACCAACTCCTGGTTATTATTCAAAATGTACATTAACAGTCAACATTGAGATAACATAACACTCAATGCTGGTTTTACACAGCTTGTGGTATTTTCCTTTAAAAAAGTGATTGTTCCATAGTCATACACCAAATTCACTGTCAAAGTTATGAATACACCCTACAGTCCCCCTGCAGCCTTTGAATAATGCCTTCACATCTTTGCTCAAGCCAAACAAATTCTTTTACAGCTCTCCCCAAAGCCTTTGAGGTCATTCTACTTTGTGACATTTCATGAGACACCAAATGAGACAAGCAATTACTCTGGCACTGGGAATTTCAAAAAGGTTTACAAAAAAAATAAATCACTCTTCAAGACACCACAGGTCTGACTCTTCCCAGAGTTAACTCTAACTTCACTCAGACTTTTTTCTTCCTCACAGCAAGTCAAAATTAGGAATAGCTTACAAAACAAAAACCACTAACAAATGAACAATGGGAAAGAAGGAACCTAACCCTTCTTTTCCCAAACCAAACACACACGGTCAGTTCTTTCAGCCACACTTATGCAATCGACTTTAAGTGCTCTGTTCTGAGATGCAGACTGGTCACAGTGGTTCAAAATCAGGCCCTAGATATGCTTATTTATGTTTGATTTAAAATAAACAAGCTGTCCTCTCACTATCCTTGCAAAACAGCTTTGCTAGCCATTGTCCAGGCCATGGGACAGTAGCCTTCAAAAGGCCACAATAAGAGGTCTTCAGTCGAGTGGTGTCATATGGTCTTCATTTAGAAGTATCATAAGAACATTACTTCTCACAGTATTTACAAATTAAAAACATATGGCTGTAACCTCTAATACTTCAAGAAATACTGCTCTTTGGGTTTGTTTTTGGCCTCAGACTTTTGAAATATGAACCAAGCAAAGGGATTTCATCTTAATGCGTGATTCAGTCCATTCTTCTTCCAAGCTCAAAGTCAAGGGGACAGCTAAAGCTGGCATTTGAAAAAAGTGATTTACCCAGAACTATGGTAATGTACTACAGTTGGCAATTAGAGTAGCATGTATATCAAAAAGGGGTGGGGCTGGCTAAAGCCATCTACTTTCTATTAAATTAAAAAAAAAAAAGGTATTATGCTGGCTTTGGTTCCTATAGAGAGTTTTATAAGTCATATATAAGCCTCTTGGATTTACTATTTAGGTTCAATCAATATGGTTATCTACCTGTCAATTTTTCTTGCTCTTTAATGCAGAAGGAGAACAGCCTTTTTTATAGCTAGCTCAGAAAGCACTAAGCAAATCAATACATGCAGCGATAACAGAATGATTTGAAACACGTAACAGAAGCTTATCACTTCGCAGTATACTGAACCCGTCAAAATATTTTCCTAGAAGTAAAGTGAAAATAGAAGTTCTCCATTTTTTATTCCATAAGTGGAAAGTGACATAGATGTCGTAGGCCTTTTGGATTTGTTCCTAGCTTTGTATTTTCGGCAAAATTTTGTACATGAGCATTTGCTACTTTGCAGGAACACGAAGCCAATTCTGTAGTGAGATTTAAAAACTGCCTTGAGAATCAAAAATTATCTCAATTGCTCTTGATTCCCCATCTCTAAACCATTATTGGAAATCCATGCATTGTTCTGGGGAACTGGGCATAAAGTTTTCCAGGAATGCAGCTTCTGATGTTCCCACAGACCTTAAAACCCTCTGCTTTACTCAGTGCTCCCAGTAATTTGTGTTTCAGCCCAATCTGAAAAGTACAGGCTTTCTTTCAGCTGTCACCTGCTGCGTTAGTCAATTTGAAATAATTTATAAGAATCTGATTCCTAGAGGTTTAAATATACATACATGTATCAAGATTCTGGATTTTAAAGCAGCAGAGAGAGGATCAGCTGTTATTGTAGTCTCTAACATCTACTTTTTTGAAGAAATGCATAGGATTTAACTATGCAGCTCTCTTCGAGTGGTAAGTAACAATCATCTGCCATCACAGGATTTAAGTAGGTGGAATTCTGCATAATACAAAAGCTCTTTGCAATATTCCCGGCTTGCCACAATTTATCAGATGTTAAATGCAAGTTCAAAATTAATATATACATACTGCAATGTAAGTATGCATGTAAATACATACTAAAGAGGTGGGAGTTGATAGGAAAGGAACAGGAAATAACATTTACAGGTTGAGGCTTTCTAACATTTTGTCTCCCAGTTTTAGCTCCAAGGCCATTGTTATCAACCCTGTGTCATGAGATCTGGTGGATTTCTGTATGTGCCCCAGGAACTCCCAACATGGCCCTATGGCTTCCCAGTTCACGAAGATCTGCTCCACAGCCTCTGAACCTCAGGGTCTGCCAGGCCACCTCCTTGGTTACAATGGGTTTGGCTCAAGGCATCAAACCATAAAATGTTTTACCTTACCCTTAGAAAACAATACTGATATGAAAAACAAAGCAAAAAGGTAAAAGAAATCAATAGGATTACAAAATCACAAAGAAACCCTTCCATAACATAAGTAAAAGTTTACAGAGGCTCTGCTACTTCTATTTCTCTACCAGAGATGGCCACTCATGGTGCAGTCAGGTCTGAACTAGCTCTGTGTGGGTGAGCCAAGGTTGGGGAATCACACAGCAGCACCCACTCTGAGGCAAGGATTAGTCCACAGGTGTGCAAGAGCTGCTAACCACCTCCTGACCCTACCTGGTGAGTCTGTGTGAACTCCCTGTGAATCTCGAAGCCCTCAGAAATCACTGACCCACTACCCCTGGCCCAGCAGAGACACGCCAGCAGCGAGGCATTAACAAATCTGTCTGCACAGAGCAGCTGAAAGATGGATGGGCATCTCTGATGGCAGAATTGGGCCCAGCAAATGAGCAAAGATTCTTAGAGCAACACCTCAAGTGACACAAATTATGTTATAAAATTGATCACTTCCTTACACATGGCAGAACGTTTCCAGGGCACTCAACATCTTATTCCATTAAGCCATGATAAATGACACCATATTTCCACATCAGTCTGAGCACTTCTTTTAAATCTGCTTGTTCAAATATTTGGTTACTTATTCCTCTCTCTCTCTGTAAGATAGCAAGAACAGTCTTTTTCTTTTCCAACACTGGATGCCATTATTGCTGGACCATCGCCTAGGAATTTTATCTCTTCACAGAATTCCTCACCTTAAGAACAAGCAAAACTTTGATAGAATCACTAAAAACCTTTCAGTATGCATTCTATCTGCATACACTCAGGAACTTGAAAAAATAGACTCAGATACAGAGGAAAATCACAGAGCAAATTATGCAGAAATGCCCCAAAACAATTCTCCTATTGCTAGCTTGAAGATCACCACCAGCACATGGAACAGTGTTAAGATGGAAACCCATGGAGTAGGAACAAAATTGTTTCAAGCAGATCACTATGGCTCGAGGTGGCTTGGGAAGGTTCATAAATTGATAAGCACCACCAAAGGATCGTAAGCCTCCACATCAATTGTATAAAGATTACAACAGAGCCACTCACTGCAGTCATTCTGAAAAGGTTATGGGTTTCACAGGTGTGCACTGTCAGTTCTGATTAAGCTTAAACTAAACCAGTTATCTATAATGTTGGATTGGAAGGAGTTTTATAGCTGAACACAAGGTAAATCAAATTCAGGATACACATCTGTGGAAAAACACAGAGGGCCAAAGTTCACAGTCCTGACACAGGCGAAAAAATCCAACTCTCCAAACTCAGGAGGAGATTTGCCTGTAAAAAATCCATCAGTCTGGCTATTGTCCTGTGTTCTGTCTCAGAAAGGAAAGTTATTTTGTCACAGCTTTGGGTTTTCCTTCTCTCTTCAACTTACTATTCACTCTCAAAATGCAGACTGCTTTAAGATTATTATCTACTTTCATTTCTAAATTGCCTAGAGTTTACCACTTACCTGAACATGAAATTAATTATACACCTATACTTTTCTCTACGCAGGATGTAAACTAAAATAGCAACAAATTCATAATGCAATTTTTCATCTTTGCAACTAGGAATCCTTCCAAAACCAACAATTCATATCAGATTTTCCTAGAGCTATGCAGGAAGAATGTGGGTGAAATTCTGCACCCAAAAAACATTGTTAACAACTCAATCGATTTCATAGTGCCAGGATTTCACTCAAAAAGTAAAGAAATTAAAAATACATTCTTAGTAGTTGACACAAATTGCAAAAGGTACAATTTATTTCCAAAAATATTTTGCATTAAGTCTGCACTTTAAAGTGCTTCTATTGACTCATAGCATTAATAGATGGCAGGAGCGAAAAAAAGTATTTGCTTTTGCAACATCATTATTTCCTTTGCATGCAATTATTTACTCGCCAAACAATGCTAGCGACAAATCGCAGCAGACTCTGAAGTCATCTACACCAGCAGATTTTTAACCCAAGGTAAAAATAAACAGAAACATCTGTAAAGTAATCTTGCAGAAAGCTACGTTTATTAACAAATACATTTTCTAATAAAACACCATCTGCAAGCAACCCTCAGCTTCCACTTGATATAAATAGGCCTTTTACTGTTTTCAGATGCAGTTCCCAGAAAATTATTCCAAGCTCTACTGCAAAACACATCAGTCTTTGTTGCTGCCTGGAATGTTAATAAATAACATCAAGTTTTTAAATAGTCAAACAAATTATTGGCTTGAAACAATTATTCCAATAGAAAAAGCTGACCTTTTGCAATAAAGTAGTTTAAGAATGCATTGCTCCTCATTCATAGGATAAAAATATTACCAAGCAGGGAAATATTTTTGGGAAAACAGAAAGCTATGAAAAACCCATCTTGCAATTCTGCTTATATGTACACTGTACACCTACCTTCCAAAGGTTACAGGCTTAGAGAAACTCAGACTAAGAGAAAAAATACACAGAGTATAAATAGTTCAATCCATATCCTTATTATACATTTGTGCTTGGAATGGACACGAATATGAACCAACTAAAATGTTCCTCACAGGACTACTGTTCTGACCAGCAATACAAAATTCAACAGCTTAAACTGTTGGTTGCAGAGATTGGGACTGAATCCCAGTATTAAGAGCTCTTCAAAATGCATAAAAGCTTCAATGGGACACATTTTCATAAGCATTATTCACAACTTAAGTCATATTAATTCCAATAAAAAGAAAAAAAGGAATTTAGCAAACTCTGCAAATAAACTCCTTACTGGCAGGACTGTTTAGTACCACTGAAATTTGAACACTGCCATTTTTCCTTAGAATTTAAAATACCAATCTGTCTATCAAACTACCTACTAAGTGAGAATTCAAGAGTGAAAATTGCAGATGAACTGAGAGATTAGAGTTCCCTGTCCAGAACCAGTATAGCTGGTATACATATATTACACTCAACAGAGATCTAGCCTTTTAATATTAATCATAAACAAGAAATGTTAGTATTCCAAGCTGTGCTTTAAAAACTACATTAAATATTGCTACTGGGACTGTCACAACAAACTGCTGAAAGTCATGCACATTCTAGAAAAAGGAATACACTGTACTGTTTATTCCAGTAATGCAACTGCATATTTCCAGAGAAAAATATTTAGTGAATGTAATACTCAAGCAGTACTAGAGAGAAGATATTTTAAACCACTTACTTCACTAACAGGAGGAATGTTGAGCTTTGGTACTTTGTTCTTCGAACTAGGTGTGTTCACTTTTCCTTCCAGCAGTGCTCCAAAGGACTGATTTCCATATCCACTCTCAATTTCTATTGGGGGTTTCAGTTCAGGTGAGTCATTGGGTACCTGGTCCTGACCATCCATAGGCCTGACATAAGCTGTAGGCTTTTGCTGGACCATGCTGTTCTTACAGTGAAGTCCTGGTGGGAAATTCTGAGTGGAAAGACCATTGTTTGCAGTTAACAAAGAAGTGGAAGGAAGTGGAGATCCAGGACCATGGCCTACAAACTCAAGCTCTGTGGGTGACTTCGAATGACTGTTCTCTTTGTAAGTGTGTTCTCCAGGTGCTGACTTTGCATGAGTGTGCCTCCTTGAATGTGAAGATGTTGCCATAGCATTTGCTTCCTCAGTTCCCCCACTTTTATGCTGCTCACTCTGGCAGTTGTAGAGATCTTCATACCTGCCCTGTGACTGGTCATGGGAAGAGCTGTGCTTTGTCCGACTCTGCTGACCACTGGATTGGCTTGGCTGGGCCCCACTGGAGTTGTGACCACTGCGTGACCAGTCTGTCCTCGACTTCCTGCTGCTCTGGTGGCCGTGCAGCAAAGTAGAATTAGATGACAATGAAGAAGGTGGAGGCATTGATGTTGACGAGTTGCCACTGATCTGATGAGATGGGATCATCCTGTTCCTCGGTTCTGGGAAAAAGTTCTGTTCATTTTTGTCAATGGGTGTCTGTGGGACAGAATTCTTTGGGATTCCTACAAGGTGGCTCTGGTTGGAGTGGTTGGTTAACAGATCCTTCATCTCATCATAATTTCCCAATGTGTTCTGGACACGGTTTGCAAGGGCGTCGCCTTTATTTGTCTAAAATATATAAATAAAAAAAAAGACAAGAAAAGCGTGAGTAAATTCCTGATTTACAAGTTACTGCTCAGAATAGTTGTCTTAGAAGATGGCAAATGTTAGCTGTTTAATGGTGTCATGCTGACATTTAATTAAATTTCAATTACATTTTGCATATGTTATGTAAGAAAAACCTATCAATAACTGTGTTCAAAGAATCTCTTGAAACAGGCTTGCATCAGTAACACTTGTCTACTGCTTCCCATTTTCTTAAATATGCTCTCAGAGAACTGTTTAAATTGCATCAGTTATGGATGTTAGGCGCAAAATAAGCTGGGTTTATGTCAGAGATGTTTGGCTTGTACATTTCATATCGTGGAAAGCACAAATGCGCAATTACTGGCTACTGAGCATTTGAATTGTAATCACACAGTTGATACAAGTATGTTATTGCTCTATCAGCCCCTTGACCCACAGTCCTGCCATAAATAGAAGCTGGGCAGTCTGTAACAGCACCAAACTCTTCACTCCAGTTTAACTTCAATTACTTTTCCATAGAAAGTAGAGTTTGACCTGAAGTATCTAATCTGAATCCAGAGAAGAAAAAGCTTCTACCACATGCTATGGTAGGTTCAACTAAAAGATCCTTCAAAAATATTTTCTCATAGAACATAAACAGACATGATTGCCACATTCTTAAGCATCAGGATTCTTCTGCTGTCTGCAGGCTGGTTGTGTTTCTTAATCCTGCTTTTCTTTGATTTCCAGTAATTATTAAATAAATACTGACTCATATTTGTTTCACTGCTATTCTACTTTTCCTTTTGAAGCATTAAGTTTCTTTTTCCTTTTCCCTTTCACTTGTAAAAAGCTGGACAAATAAGCTGGAAGCTATCATTAATACACAGCTGATTTCCTTTCTCTTCCTGTTCTAACTCACCCCACATGGATGCAAAGCAGCAGCCTTCCTACTGACCTTTCTGTTCCACTGAAGTGACCAGCAGAGAACTAAAACATATTATTCCCCATGCTCATGGCTTTACAAGACTCAAAGGATAAAAACAAAGCTGAACTACAGTTCCTGTTCAAGCAGATGGTTCAGTTCTACAGTCTGGAATTAAATGACAAAGTTATGTCATGATACAGCCAACTCTACTTCTGTTTGGAGGGGTTTTTTCACTCAATAAAACAAGTAGTGCTACAGTCCAATGGTGCCTTAGCACCAGGCCATTGAGATGGGGAAAATCAGCAGTAGGAGCTTGTGCTTGGTTAGAGAGTGTCACAGTTCTTTGGTGAGGGATTCTGCTATGCCCCTGATCCCACTTTCCTCAAGTATTAAAGAGAAGTTCGAGTGATGAAAAAATTCATGCATGGATTTCTCCTGAAATATCTACTTACATTAGACACTGCTGAACTAGTCAGAGGATGAGCAGAGTACTAACATGCCATAAAAATGTTAAAAAAAGAAGATAATAAATGCAAATTTCCTTTTGCTCATTCTCAGGGATTGTAACATATATTAGGACTGCAATGAGGCAGTGATTTAAAAATTAACTGTTCAATGTTGTTCCCGTCTCTATACATTTTGCCAGTGCTCCTAAGTGATACAGTTAATAATCCCAGTTGTAGAGAACCACGAATCACTTTAATTCACTAAGTCCCTAGGTTGGTCATTTTAGTGGCAAAAATTATATTCTAGCTAAGCCAAGAATAAGCTCTTTGTATATGAGCAGTCTCCTTCAACTGAGTTGCACAATGAGCTGTTTGGGCAGCAGCCAAAACCAGGCTTTCTCTGTTCAACCCCCAAATTTAAAACAAGGAGAA
>NW_005054314.1:5474711-5491348 GCF_000277835.1 Geospiza fortis
CAGGAATTATGATTCGAAGTCTAAACACTTACATACTTGTTCTGTTTCCTCCCTGCCCAAACACTTTAACTCCTTACGGGATAGAACATGGGAAATAACAGCACCAAAAAAAACCTGACCACCAACCTTCACCTCTGTGGTTCAGCTACACTTCCAGGGAGCATTTAGCTTACTTTCCAGAAAGCACAATTTAAAAAAAAAATAAAGGTACTGACAACATATCATAACTGTAACACTTCAACATCCCAGCACACTAAATGGCTCTTGTCTAGATCCTCACAGAGAAAATGTTTTAACTTGAAAGTAGATCTTTTCAATTATTTTATGTTGGAGGTACCTAATTCTCTCCATGTATTTTCTTTTACATGTCACATGATGATAAATAGAACTTTGCTTTGTATTAACTCTACTTTATGCCTAATATTCATATCCTGGGGATAAGAGACATTGTATAAATGTTAGGTAGTATTATCATTATTATTATTCATAGTCTTTTACAGGGAACATTAATAAAAACATATTTACTGAAAACCATGGAGATTAAATTATTTTAAACATCCTTAGTGTATTTTAAGTACACTAAAGCTCATATCCAATGGTTACTGAAGTCAATGGAAAGATAATTACTCTTTTCAGTGGCCTTTGGACCAGTCTACAAAGCAAAAAACCCCCATTATTAATGGTAATTTGGCTTAAATTTAAATAAAATTAGAGTACACACAGCTAAGATGAGACTCAGGCATCACACCACAATCTGAATGAGCTCAGGAATGTAGTGCACTGTTCCATCTGCATTTAAGACATAAAGCATAACAATAATGTTTTTACTTTATTTCCACAACAAATTCAGAGCTTGTACAAAAAGCACAGTACTCTTGACAAGCCCAGATACCAGCACGAGAAACACAAAATCCAGTCATAATTTCCCCTTGCTCTTTGTTACTTCCAGACTGGGGACAATTTCTACCTTCATGTGCTGGGTAATTGGCTGATTTCCTAAAGAAAACCTCTGTATGTCTTATTTTTCGAACAGCATGCTGAATCACAATTTTGTTGCTATCAAGGAAATGCAGCATTTTGAGTATTCCAAGGCATAAATTATATGCCTGGTTTATGACTCATGGCTAGTAGCATTCCCCCTCATTCTAGGCTTCTGTTAATTTAGGAAATGCCCATCTTTCTGCATTTGCTTCTATTTCTTTCAAAAGCTATCTATAATAGAATCCTACTGGAAGACTAATTTGCTAGCTAGCTATTGCATTATAGTTTTACAAAGAAAAGAACTAATGCACTCAAAGTTATAGGCCCCATTTACATGGGTTTTTTGAAAATTTGTGTGAAACTTGAGGTTTCATAATTCATTCACTTCCTTATGCCTCATAGTTAAACTAACCTCCAGAGATTAGAAGCTGAGATCTTTTTTATGCTAACCTTGAAAAGCATGGAGGGGCTTTACCTGAAAAAGATAAATGATTTAATATTCACCAAAGGCTCCACAATGGAAATGCTGCCCATTAGGTTCTCTTTCTCAAGCTGAACTCTTCTGAGGCAATTCCTTTGAAAAGTAACAAAAATACTCCTACTGTTTTCTTTTAAATCCTCATCTGTGAGTAATTCAAAACATTAAAAGGTATCAACAATTCAGTAGTAAAATTACAGCTTCTCTCAGGAAAGCTCCAACACTGCTTTTTCAAATGTCTGTTGCTGTTACACTGCAGGCCCTTCTCTGATCCCTTCTGCAAAATCCAGCATGAACAGGTTGCACCAGAGTTTGAAGGCAGGACCTGCAACCCACTTGCATTAAAGAGCAACACAACCCTTACTGCCTGACCTTCCCAAAATAATGCTGGATGTCATCATGTTGTCAAAGGTGTTGTTTTCCCACATGAGACACTGGAGCTTCAAAAGGAGACATTTATCTTTTAGCAAGCATGGAAAAATGTATTTTATACACCCACAGAAATAAGTATCTCTTTTCATCTAAGTGCACACATACATAAACTACAAAGAATCAATGTAGAAACACGCATTTGTCCAAAACTATAATGAACACCCACGTTTTATTTGACAGAGGGAAAGAAAGAGGCTGTAACAGCTAGAGCAGAGAGATGATAGATGAAGGCAGATACTCCACACATCTCATGATACACAATGGCAGTAGGATCCATGAGAAAATCTCAGCTCCTTGCTCTTTTAATGCAACTTTTAATATAAATTTCTTAGTGCAGTCTTAAAACAGCTGCCAGTTGTTCAGTTGTTAAAACTTCAGAAACAGCAGTGGTGGTTTGCCCTGCCCTGACCCTACCTGGTCCCTCTTCTGGATACTGTTAAAGCAAATGAGGAAGGAATGATAAACAAGTAAGGACACTAGGTCTGGGAATAAAAGAAAGAAAAAGAGATGTTTCCTTTTTCCTGAAACCTGCTATTCCCAACCTTCTCTTTGTCACAGCAGTGTCCATGTCAGCTCCCACCCTCAGATCTTTCAGAAATGTACCATGAGCTGATGCTCAGCAGCAGAGCCAGCCCAGTGAGGATGTGTGGAGCCTGTGCCCATCACAGGACACAGCACTTTGCTGGGCAGTGTTTTATCTCACTCTGCTCCCACTGAGAGTGACCAGGAGAGACAAGGGCAGCTTCTTGTGTGCACAAGGCCTTAAGTCTCATGAACGCAGAAACATCTGGTCATCTCAAAATAGAGAAGAAATTCAAACTGCACGTGCAGGATATTTGTTCTCACATCAGGGTCTCTTCATTTTATTTTAGAAAAAATGTAAACAAACCTCTGAATTTAATTTTGCACTTACTTAAGAATAAAAATCACTACATATCCACTGAGAGTTAGATTAAGCTTTTAACAGTGCCTAGGAAATTCTACTGTGGCTGAGTCTTAGCAATGCAGAACTTAAAAAGGAAACAGTAGTCTATCTTTCCTAGTGTAAAGTGAAAGCAAGACCTAGCTTTCCTATCTCATTTTGCTTCTATCTGATTTTTCAAATTTAAGACTGATTTAATCAATGAATGTTTAACTACTTTTGCATGCAATTTCCTATCAATTTTTATCTTTCACAACTTATAATGCTTTTTTAGGGTGGTATTGTATTATATTTTGCTTAATCACATGAAGTTTACAAACTTCTCTGCCAAGCAGGTGAAAAGCAACTTAAAAAAAATTGCCCAGAAAGACCATCAGGATAATTTTTGGCTTTTAATCATTCACTTTTTGAAAAGAAACCACATTCTCTGTGTACACTTGGTGCAAATACACACACACTAAATAGATCTAAAATCAGATATTGTCATTCTTATTATACAACAGATAGTGGTGATATATGATTTTAGTTCTTGCCACAAAATTTTACAGTGTTTTGCCTACTGAAATCCAAATTTACCAAGTGTATGTCACAGGTAAGGATCTCAGCCTTGGGTAAAGAGTGAATCTTTATCCCTGAGAGGCATCCCTGCTCAAGCAGAGGGTCACCTGGGGTGCAGTGCAGCTGCACTTCAGGGAGAGATCAAATTGGGCTCATCCTGGTGGTGATATTTACAGGGTAAAGCAGTTGGCTGCTAATCAATACAATAGACAAGATAGATGTCTTCACTTTAGCTCTGATATCTTGCTCTGTACTTTGGTTATCTTCCACTTCAAGGTTTCAAAACCACCTTTTGAAATGTTTGTCAAGACACCTTTACTCTCTTGAACATGAGCCAGGGGCTTTCCAGCTGGCAAATTCATGCCAAGAAAGAAAGACCTACTGCTCTTCAGCCTGCCTGAACCAAAGTACAGCCAGGAGTCGAGTGCATCCACCACACTTTCGTGGTCTATAATTATTAGACACCATGTGATAATAATGGCAGCCTTTTCTCCTCCTTTTTGGGTGATTTTCAAAGAGCCCTCATCCTCCCTTACAGCTGCTAACAATGTAGAATGGAAAGATGAAGTGGTGGCCTTTCAATGGATGTCACTGATTGGGAGGAGAAAGAGATATGGAAATTTACATTCTGATGAATTCTTTAGGGAATGTCTTACTGAAAATCAAAGCAGCAGAAATCATAAAGGGGGATATCCCTTGGTGATAAAAATCTCAGGCAGCAAAGCTCCTTAGAGAGAATAAGACTTGTAACAAAAGTCCCTTTCATATCCTTGTTATGCTCCCCAAAGATTCAGTCTCCCCAAAGACTTCTTTGGATGGTTATGATTGCACAAGAAAGATTATGGACTCATTATTTATAGAGAGGACATTGGTTTTAAAAACTCAGATATATTTTCTTCCTAAAAATGAAAGAAGTTATTGTAAGCTTTGTAGGTACAAACCATTTGTAGAAATACCAGCTGCACATACTT
Source organism: Geospiza fortis (assembly GCF_000277835.1). NCBI lineage: Eukaryota > Metazoa > Chordata > Aves > Passeriformes > Thraupidae > Geospiza > Geospiza fortis. The sequence continues at coordinate 5,479,054 of NW_005054314.1, forward strand.
CTACTGCAGGACTTTGCTGTGTGTTAAGAGGAAGAAATCTTGAACTGGACTGTAACCAATACTCCTGATTCTGCCAATGCAACCTGGGCAGCACATTCAGTTTGCTCTGCTGCCCTATGCTGATTTGGATAATCAGTGTATTCAAGAGTAGAAGTACCAAGGCAGATGCAACACTTCATTTCTTAGAGGGGATGAGAAGCTTTATTTGTATTTGTGTAAGACATGCTGAAAATGCAAAATGTAACAATGTAATTTACCTTGTAGGGTTCCCCAAAGAGGTTAAAACCTGAAGCAAAGAGATCTTCATCTTGCTGGACTTCCTGGTTCCTTCTCTCCCATTCCTTCCGTTTAAGTGCACTCCGGTCTTGCTCATAGTGACTGGAGAAAGACAAAAATGACAACACATTATTTTCCCCATCATTTTGTTACATCTTTATTACTATCAGTAATAGCAACAAACCATCAAAAACAATGCAACTCCTGAGGACAATTCTGAAAGAAAGAGCCACTGAATAATTTTCTCAAATTTAAATCTGGAATCATAAACCTACGCAAAATTGGGCAGTAGGGCAGTCAGTACACTTCTAAAATTGAAAGTGATTCAATGAAACAATGAAAATATTGTTTACCAATTCACAGAGCATTATGCAGAAGAATAAAATACATTTTGACATCCTTGTACTAGCAGCCTGTAAACACACATGCACCTGCACACAAATGCACACGTATGCCCACAAAGCACGGGTCTGTGCAGGGAAAGCAGATGTGAAGGCAAAGAAGCACAGCAACAGCTACAAATCCATTACACTGAACATCCATCCCAAGGCTCCAGTTCAGCCTCGTGTGATTTAGACCACCTAATTCTGTCCCGCTTCTTGTTAAAATTTATGTATGGCTTCATTGGAGATGTCAAGGAGGGGTTAAGAAGGCTTTTGTAGAAGCAGGCTGCCGGAAAAGATTTTAGGATAGTTGATGCCAGGATCAGATAATTCTACACACAAACACAGAAAAAGATCTAGCACCTCGGTGTAGCAATGGTGAGTGGCACTTATCTGTGTGTCAGCCTGCTTTGTGCACCTGCCAGACCTAGATGACAGGCTGAGAGACCACATTCACTTCTCCCCTGAATAACACTGAAGTACTTTGGTCTCTTGGCTCTGCAAACTACCTCCTGCTCCTCTGAGGGAAGAGATATAATTAAAACCCTGAAGGAGAGGGAAAAATAGCAAAGGAAAGAGGAAAGGAAAAGATGCATACTTCAACTTGCACTGACAACCTCTCACGTGACAAGCACTAAGGGACACTTCTGTGCTTTCAAGCCGCATTTGATTTGTTATGAGGCTTTTGGCTCTGCTTTGTGTCAGTTAATTAGCTCCCGAATTCCAGATGACAATTTGAATAGCAGATTCGGTGCATGCCCTGATGTTATCTGCAGTAAGCACAATCTCCCTGATAGATCCTGGCCGTGCATGCACACATCCACACACAGCCTGGATGTACAGATGCTTACACACAAACACACATATTCCAGCTGCAACAAAGAACAGTTAATTCTCCTATCTCGGGCGAGAATGAATTAAATCTCCATAGAGCTCCACTGCACTTGGAAGATAACCAAATATCTACAACTTTTGCCTTTTTAGCTCAGCATGATATTGTATTGAAAGCTTCACACCGAGAGATATAATGAGGAATGAACTGCACAGTGATGAGGCTTTAACAGTGTATAAAGTCACTGATTTCTGAGTGAAACCACAATTACTAATTTGAAGCACCAGCTAATTAAAACCACAGCTATGTATTTAGCCTCTTGTTATACCTACTGCAGTTTATAATTATGAGGACCTCTTTATCTACTCAATTAAAGTTCTTATGATTCAGGCAGGTTGTGTTTGAACCTGCAAGCCCTGTGGAGAGCACAGGAAAGCATATGTCTGTTGCCTGATGACTCCATGTAGCCTTACACTTATACACTTGTTTTTATATAGGCAAGGAAAGAAAAGAAGAAAGACATGCCACAATGAGATTTCTAAATAAAAAATATGAATTAATAATTGGTTTAAGCAATTCAAGACCACTCAGACTTGGATTGAATAAGGCTTGATTATGGCTTGTAAACTGAATGCAAAGCCACCTACATAGGCTGAGCTGAATGATTGCCGTCCACATTTTCCTTCTACAAATTAGAAGGCTGAAAATATGCCATGTTTTGTTTTATTTAATTTAAATGTTTGTAACACCTCCTGATGTACTGACATCACTAACACCAAGAGCAAGCTCCAGAACACTGTTATAATCAATGCTGTATTTTTGCAGAAGGTTTGTTGGTACTGTTTGCTGGTCTCCTGAGGGAGACAGAGAGGAAAATTGTTGTAAGTACAGTCACTTTTCTATTCTACACATGATCACATTGCCAATGTAACACTCTAAATCACAAGCAACCTGTTCACTAAAAGGTGAAGGGGGGAATTCCTTTCGAATCCTAAATCAAGATTATCATCCACAAATATGAGAGTAAGTGAATGCAAGCTGTTTCCCAAACTGGTACCCAAATATGAGGCTAAGGCTGATTCCATCTTTCCCCACAGCTTTGCTGCAGTAGGGGGTGGGGTTAACCCAGAAATAATCCAGCCCAGGAGCAGTAGGAACACACTATATTTATCCCTCTCATGGGGGAATCTTTCCAGAGATTTCTCTGGCAGTTTGACCCACAGGCTGTGTGACTCTTCAGCAAGATCAGGTCATGGTGAAGTTATAAGCCCAGTCTCACATATCTAGTCAAAGCAAGATTTTATATCCTGCATAAGCAATGTTTGCTATGGAAGCACTCCCATCCCAGCATTCACTTCAGAAAGAATTATTCATGAAAGTTAGAGCTGCATTTTACAGCTTCCCAATGGCTTCCACGGCCTGGGGTTTCAGGGTGAAATCCTGGGCACGTTCAAATCAAACAATCTGGCCACAGAGATCACAGAGTACAGCACACAACACATCTCACCCCTCATGTGAGGTTACAGCATTTTGTTATCTAAAAGCCAGCTCAGGTCACAAGCATGCAAAGTATTTAGGAAACCAAGTGAGGCATTATGCCATATCCTATCTGAGAAAAAGCAGCAAAGACCCAAAGACTACTAAGATAGGCTTTATGACACATTACAAAACCACAACTTCAAAAACTATGAAAATAGCACTGATGTAACTCAAAGTGGTATAATCACTTTAAAAGACATTAACTTAAGCTAACACAGTGTTTAGAATGTTAACATTAAAAGTTTGAAAATACAGTATTTTCCAACACAACACAGTGAAGTATTTCACTTTTATTGTGTTTATGAAAGATTTCTATTTCAGGTACCCAAGAGGTGAGTACAAAGGCACACCTCAAGCCCTAGACCCCAACGTTTACAGACTACAAAACTGTGAAAATCTGTTACAACACAAACAAAACCTTAAGTAAATTGTTCCCTCTGCTTCAATCCAAATCTCACTCTCATATATTTTCTTGTGAGAACAAAAAAAAAAAAAAAAAAAAATTAAAGCTGCATTTTGATCTTCCTACCGGCAGAGTCACAGGGCAGCTTTAAGTGTACAAAGTATCTATGCAAAAGGAAGTGGTTGTTCATCCTGTCAAGACCATTACTTGGTTTATTTCTCTGCAAATGTACTTTTGCTATGACAGTGCTTGACACAGAGCTGATTGTGGCTACAGGAAGTCAAATGTTGTAAGATCATACACAGATTATGACAACAACTAATTTGGGTTCTGTATAATTCAAAAAGGGATGCTGATTAGATCTTAAGGCTGCAGTGCACTGAGAACCTAATGGGATGCTCTCCAGAAATTCTTACTGCAGACACAATGCAATCTCTGGGACTTATGTTTAATTTTTAGCTTAACTAATGTTCTGTGAAATACAGATATGTGATTAGTGGTGAAGGTGTCAGTGAAAACTACAGTCAGATACTGTGAGGAACATCAGAGTTCAGTCTGTCTCACTTGTATGAGAAGGACTTCATGACTCCTCTAAAGCCAGGAGAGCAGGATATCACAATACAGGCTTTCATAAACATTTTATAAAAGAGATACAGAAGAAAGCAGCTGTAGGCCACAATATTCACTCTATCCAAGAGGGCAGCTCCCTAGACACAACCATTACATGACAATGCAGTTTAAATATGTGAGCTCTATTGTTTTGTTACCACTTATTAGATTAATAATTGAATTTGAATGGGGAAGCCTGTATATAAATCTCAGAAGATCAGGAATGGTGAGCAGTAAGAATAGTACAAGAGCACATGAGACCGCCAACCTACAAATTACCAGTGTGGTGGATATGGCAGAAAGAATAGCAACTACAGTTGTAATGTTGTTTTGGTGTGCTAACATTGGGGCAAAATGCATTTTGAATAACAGCATTGGATATTTACTGCTTTGCAATCAGAGCAGCACAGATCCATTTGCCATTCTTCTCAGCCACAGGCACAGTGTGGGGACAGTGGTGAGCTGCTCCCTGTGACAGGCCAGGTGCTCAGCCTGTGGGAGCCTGCAGGGTGCCAGCAAGGACAGCAGAGCTGCACCCCACTGCAGCCCACGACGGCTGTAGGGACAATCCAGCCCAGTCCCTGGAGAAGAGAGGAGAGGAGGAGGTGGCTGAGGCAGAAGGAGGTTATATCAAGGCAAAAGATAACAGACATACACACAGATTTTGGACTAGAAGCTAAAAATGTGGATCTGGAGATAAGAGATCAAAGTCAGATGAGCGCTGGCTACAAAAGGAGAACTAGAAGGAGAATAAAATTTGGGGCACTGGAAAGTACAGTGCAGTCATCTCTGGTGAAAGTGAGAGGATGTGGTGCAAAAGATGTGGAGGAAAAAGAAAAAACCTTTTAGGACAGACTGCAACAAAGTAAGAGGTTATAGGGAAGAGTTAAAGGGAAGCTGATGAAATGAGACCAACAGCTAAAGGCTGAGCCCTAGCGTTTGGGGTTCGTTTTCAAAGTTGTGCTAACTAAAGCCACAGAAGTCTCCCAAAGCACAGAAGACTAGGAAAGAGCCTGAAAGAGTGGAGAAGGAGCAGAAGAAAGAAGTCAGACCAGACAAGTTTGAAGGAGTAGTCTCTGTGATATTAAGAAAAAGTAGAAGAGAGAAAAATGATCAAACGCCTCATGTTGCAGACAAATCACGAATGAGAACAGAACACAGCTCTGTTGATTCAGTCAAAACAACAAGAGCCCAACAGGGAAAGAATCAATAAAAAAGCAGGAGCAGAGAGGGTTTATAGCAGTGACAGAATACGTTCATGAGAATAAATGAATGACATTCAAAAAAGCCAGCATTTATCCACAGTTTAAGGAAGAAGCAGTTGCTGTTCTCAATAGCATGTCTCAATTCACAAAAATGCACACTACAGCAAATCAAACATTTCCCTATACTAGTTCCACCCCCCCAAAATATCAGATATGCCTAAATGATGAAAGAAGTTCTCAAACTGAAATGTTTGTAATTTGTGGAAGCAAAATATAAACACAAGCTTCTAAACTAAGACACAGTGGATATTAAATGATATGAATTTGAGAACTGAAAGTCCTTTCCCAAGGTTGTTGCTTCATAGTTTTTACTTTGCCCACATGTACTCAGGAAGTTGGAGAAGTAAACTCGGAAACTGGGCTTCCCAATAAACTAACTCATATGCCTGCATGAGGTACAAAACATCCCAAATCAAAACCCAATCAGAGTTTATTTAACTTACAGGAGAAATCCAGCTCAGGTCAATGAGGATTTCCCCCATACTTCAAATACATACTTGATTTTCTACACCTATGCAATTCTTCAATGTGACTTAAAAGCACAAAGCAAGAAAGCATTTCACCTGGCAATCAAACTAGGTGAAAGACTGCTTCTAACAAATACATTACAATTGGAATGCTCCTCTACATAACTCCACTGATTTCATGTGAAAGCAGAGTACCACCACAGCTCTGTGCAAAGGAAGAAGAACTGCCTTCCTTCATCTATGCAGATTCTCCCAGTATAAACAGTGGTATTTTAATGCATTTATTCCAAATGGAAAAAAAAAAAAAGAAAAAAAGAAAAAGAAGCGTCAGGTCTTAAATTTCATAGCAGGTCATAAAATGTATTAAGTAAATGAGAGGAATTTCAAAATCTGATATTTAGGCAGAAATATGGCCAACTTAATGTATCTTCCCTGCTGATCTGAAGCCTTTGTTTCACTAATGATAAACAATATAAGCACTACCACATTTAAAATAGCAAAATTCTTCTTCCTCTGTTTATCACCACTGAGCTTACATCTTTGTCCTAGTAATTTTCCTACTTGACAGAGACAAACCAAGACATAGCAAAAATAGCTTTACAAGTTCTTAGTATCTTTCATATTTAATGTTTACTTTAATGTTGTCTTCCTTTTCATAGCATGAATAGTTACTGAGAATATCTAGCACAGAACATATCTATCAGTGCACTTCAAGATAAATGATTTATTTTAAAATATAGAATATTCTGTCTTTGATGTTCAACAGTTCTGCAGAGAAACACTTGAGATGGTCACTGGTTATCTATCCACATGAGCTAAATCTCTTCACAATTTGCATTAAAAACAATGCCATTCCTGTAGCAGATTTAATAGAGAATACAGAAGATTAAAGCCTCCAAAGAAAATAATGCCCAAGAGACCCGTGGGTGAATTATGGAAATGTAAGCTAAGGGTTTGGCTAGTATTTGTCATATTCCTCATTCTTTTTAGTTATCCCCACATGTACCAAGCACCTGGAAAATGTTATTTTTACCTCAGTTTTCACCTGTTTTTAGTACTATGCAGCCCCAAACCTTTCCTGAACATGAATTTGGAAGGAACAATTCTGGGGGAATGGATGGCAGAGATAAGCTCCTGGATAGTAAGCATATAAAGAATAGATGAGGTTTCAAAGGGGAGCATTTATTGTTTCCTGTATCATAGCACATTGTCTTTCAATATGATTAGTTATCAGTCTGAGTTATCAAAAAGTGGGATGAAATAAAGCGCTTACGCAGTTATGCTTCATTGATGTCAGCTAGGGGAGCATGAAAATCTCCATGAAGTTGGGTAATTGATGTGTAAATCAGAGCTCAATCACTCTGTAATAGAAATGGTCCCACTGAAAGTAGGGTTGTTGAACAGTATTGCAGAGGGGTGGGGAAGAAAAGAGAAACAGAGTCAAGACTTATTTATTAAAAAATATAATAACTGGCAATTTACACAATTTTCTCTTCAAAGGAGAAGTGCTGTCAGAGACATTTAAATGCAAGCTGCAGATCACTATATTTGGGTACCCTTATTCGGCAATAATTAACTGTTTCTGTTTTATTAAAATGCTTGGGGACACTGTTATGGATATTTAAAAAGCAAATTAAATGAACACGTTCATCCTTTGAAAGGCAACACGTGTAAATGACATCAGCAATTGTAATTTGCTTAACAATGTGTGTTCAAGGTATGTTTTGGAGTCCTATTACAGTCTTCCTGTCAGTTCAAATTTGCAGTATGAGAAAAAAAAGCAAAACTGAAAGAAAAGAGGGGGGAAAAGGAGCCTAAAGAGAAAAGTGGTTATAACCACATCTTCAGAAGGACATAAAAGACAAACAGTCATTAGAACATCAGTCACATAAAACAGCTTTCCAACATGTGGTATTTATAAGGGTAAACATCTGATTCATAAAGAAAAGAGCTGGCTAAGATAACATTATGGGGTTATTTTTGTTGTAATTTTTTTCTTTAAATAAATGAATGCACATTAAAGTGTTGATATCAACCTCCCAGAAACACCTGGAACCCAGTATTCTAGTTATGACCTGCAATAAACCACTGATAAACTCTAGCAAACTTACATAAATGTGAAATTAAAGAGCATTTTTGGCATCAAATGAATTACATTCAGGACACTAAAGCTCGATTAGGAAGCTTTATTAGATGGGTAATGTGCTGTGACTCTAAGGGGACTGATCACTGTAAAGGGGTTGAATAGGAAAAGAGGTTCAACCTTAACTCTCAATTTCATTGCCTGAGTTTAACAAAATGTAACCTATTTCTTAATGTTTTTTTGGTTTGGGGTTTTGTTGTTGGGGTTTTTTTGGGTTTTTGTTTTTTCTTTTTAAATTTTGATCTGTCCAGGGATTTGATGTTTCTACAAAACTCACTGAAGGCAATGAAGCCATGAAGGCTTTGTCAAAGCCTGTACTGTGTTTGAGAGACACCTCTCAATGACTTCCTCACTGCCATCATAATTCACATGGCCATCAGCACTCTGTGTATGAATGTACCAAGGGTGAATAGAGTTGTGTTTAGCTGCTGTGCATTATTCTTCATACACATTAACAGTAAATGTGGCATAGTACTGCTACAAAGAGTATATTTTACAGATATTACTCCCAAGACATAACGCTAATTTGAATCAATAAAAACCTTCTGACAGTGCTTGTTACAGTCTGTTTTTCCTTCACCTGAACACCTCAAATTGTGAAACATTCCTTGGAAATGCCCACTTATTTTTGTACACGTACCATTTTCAAAGATTAAAATGCATTTCAAAGTATAGAAACTCAAAATCTTTAACTTGTCACTTGATATGTACAGATTGAATAAGCCACCTAAGCCAAAAACCTTACACCTGAGCCAAAAACCATTTTGGAACTCTAGCTTTGTCTTCATCTTTTCTCATTATTACATTTTTTTTTAATACTGACACTCAAAACTTCCTAGGGACCTGTAGGATGCTTCTTTAAAAGTGGAGTCCACATGTTTGTATTTGCTTGAAAGTTTGGCAGTGATCTGCAAGAGATGGCAGAATAGACAGAAAGAAATCAGGTCTTCTAAAAGAGTCACAAAACAATCCCTGATTAACACAAACTTTGGGTACAGATGAATCAGCAGAATCAACTGCTTGGGTATTTTATTGCAGAAATGCTTCTGTGTGCTCCTACAGCTCTTAATAAACGCATTCATTTACTAACAGGCACCTCTGCTTCCTTGAGCATTTTCACATGCTGTGCAGCTCTTTAACCACATGTTCTTAAACTTAACATGTGCTGAAGAATACTACCACAGGAAAACTGAGAATTCAGTAGGATTTCATTCATCACTTTTAGACTGAGGGAGAAGTTCACTCAGGTCTCTGTGTGCAGTGCACACATACAGGCTGATTCAGACTCCAGTGCACAAAAAATAGTACTGCAAGCCTAACAGAATTTAATTGTTTGTTATTTAGGACATTGTCTGGCTAAAGAAATGATAATTTACATAAATTATTTTTCTCTCAATTGAAATCCTATATAATTGCCTCCATGTGTTTTGGTAGAACCAGAGGAAAGGACAGAGATGATCAAATAAATGCAAGGTGCTCTCAATTTAAATTCAAGTTCATCTGCATCCCCTTTTCAAAGCTGTTGAGAAATATATTGCTCATCCTGGGCACTAGCAAGTTGCAGGAGATGCCGTGATGTTGTAGCTTTGTAAGACCTAGTGCTCATCAGGATCCAAAGAAGCTAGAACTTTTCAAACTCCAAATTTTCAGCCTTCTTCCACCAGACTTTAAAAAGCCTCACAGAAACAAGGTGCCTGTTACACACAGCTTAGAAGAGAACAATAATATTTTGTGCTTATTTTTCCTAACTATATTCAGAGTCAGCAGGTCAATGGATTATCATCATCCTTGGCTTCTAGTGAGGAAGATAATCTGTAACAAATACTGTTCATACCTTCAGCAAACATATAAAGTTTATTCCTCATTTATAAACACAGTATAAAGTATGACAAAATAATTTAACCAAACCAGCACAAAGTTCATCAGCATTGCTGAGGTTTATATCCTCTCTAAGGGCATAGTTCAACTTCAACTGATGCTGCTGGCAATTTTCCCAGTGAATTCAATGAGGGCTGGATGGGACCAGGCCATTTAATAATGACAAAAAAGCCAGGTCTCAAAACACAGCCAGCTCTAAGCAGCAACTTCTTGGTATAAACTAGATTTTCTGTTATATTCCTCATGCTAAAAAGAGATTTTTTTATCCAATGTCAAGAGTTTAGAACTCCTAAGTATAAATCAGCACATACCAGAGCTACAGAACTTCTATAGTCAATACTTAAAACTGATACTGACTGCAGAGATTTTCTGGTTGACAAAGGTGAATAAACACAATGTACAAATGTCTTAAAAAAAAAAAACAAAAAACCAAACCAAACACAAAACAAAAAACCAAAACAAACAAACAAACAAAAAATTAAAAAAAAAAAAGAAAATAAACCAGAAATCAAGAGAGATACCAAATAAATGTCCCAATCTACCCCACAGGCCATTATCACCTTGAGCTAAAGACCACTTATATATACATAGACAAATTTATTTTGTTTTAGTGGTGTCATAGATTGTACACGTGAAACCTCAACCAGCTGACTGGGGAATAATCAAATTTGCCTCTGTACCACAATGAGCACACCATTTGCCTCTGTACCACACAGACACACATACCAGGCAACAGATCACACACCCTGTCACAGAGAAAAAGTAAACCAAATGTAACATTCACCCTGAAAAAAACAACACCCTTAAATTTAACTCAACAAGGGAATGCTGTGCAATTAGGGATATGGCATGTAGGTGTTACACAGGTTTGAAATATGCTCTGGGACTTGAAAGCTAAAAATGAGCACTTAATATTGTAAAATACTTCTTCAGACAGAGTAAAATCATAACAAAAATGTTATTTAGACTGGCTAAAACTACAAACTCATGCCTGAAATTACTTGAATTTTTAAGGTGGGTGTGATGCAAATGATTATCCCAGTACTGCAGTTCCCCAGAGCCAAACAGAAACTATATCTGTCTCTGCAATTATGTTTTGAATGTGTTTGAAACCTCACATCTATAAATGACTTCATGAATGACTGAAATATCACAATGCAGAAAACAAGGCCACTTAAGGGCAGACTGCCAGAAGGAGGTGAGACCAAAGCTCTGTGTGACCCATGGTGCCTGTGACAACAGGCACCAGGCCCAGGGCAAAGCAGTCTCCACAATAGTGCCACTGCCCTGAGAAAATCTGGGCACATGAAGCTGTGTGTTAAGTACAAAGGAGCAGGTGTGTTTATATTTACCACCTCTAGAAGACTCTTCTCCAAAAAATGCTCTCAAACAGAATAGGCTATGGCAAGGAGTTGCACAGCTCATCTGAAAATCACTGCCCTAACTCAAAGGAAATTTGCTGCTCACATAAGGTCCAAAACTATCACTGATTTTAAAAGATTCCACTATACTGAACACGTGAGAAGAGAACTCACAGTATTTTTAAGGGCATTGACACTTATTGCAGGCAAACAGAGAGGAAGCTCCTGTGCTTTTTAGTCTCTGCAGAACCTCAGGTGCACATTCCACAGCACTAATGATACCCTGCACTTTTAAGACCAGACACATGGGTTACTGCATCCTGAATAACAGTTATTTGCACTCCAAAAACCTATTTCTGTCCCTTCTGCTGTCAATCAGCAAATGAGTATCACTTATTTTCACAACATGAACACAATGTGATACTTAACAAAAGTGCATCCTTTTTTAATTCCCTTCTATCAACCATTTGTCTAATAGAAATATTATACTATGTAACATGCACAGATTAAAATGCAATGTAAGTTGAATCATATTCATTGGAGGCTGGCCAACTTCAGCACATTTTAGTATTTAATAATAAAACAGTCTAGTGTAAAAATATGTAAACTAGCTTCCATCCTGCTTTAATATTCACTTAACATGAGAAGAAAGGGAATGCAATTTTGTTTAAATATTAAACATTACATTTCTTCTTTTGATTATTAAAGTATTATTAAAGTTAAATGAAAATGTGTTTGCAACCTCCTTCCTCTGAAGTCTTACAGGTCACTGTTACCACTAATATTTTGTCCCTCTAGCTGGCTTCTTTTGGGAATCTTAAAGCACTTTAGGAATCAGATTGAGCCATGCCCAATTACACCTCTGGGATGGAGCAACTACTGTCAAGCAAAACAAGTGAGGGAATGAAAGTTTAAGCGAGGTGATGACAGTCATTCAAGAAGAGATGGCTAAGGAAAGAAAACTGAGGAGTCCCAGCTCCCAGACATTAAACTTTACCCTAAGACCAGCTGTAACTTGCAACCCTTCATCCACCTCTGAGCTCTGAGATGACAACCACAAGTTGAAATTTAAGACTATCTAACACCACCACATAGCAAGGAGGAATTATCTTTATGTGCCTTTCCAGAACACTGGATCA
>NW_005054314.1:5491364-5517531 GCF_000277835.1 Geospiza fortis
TGCTGAATGTCACTGGGAGAGGTCAGAAAGGATGTTCTTATTACATTTGCTGGAAGGATGGAGTATATCAAATGATTTAATTTTGTGTAGTGCCCCACTTACTTTGACAAACTGATACTGCACAGGGCATAATGTCATTAGGTGATTAAAGCACAAGAGCACTCAGCTTCCCACCTTCTTTCATAACAAGAGCCTGTGAGAGCTGTTACAGCAGGCTCAGCACCAGCAAAAGTTGTGGCTGTGGAGGCAACACAGACCCAGGACCACAGAACACCAAACTCCTCCTGTCAGCAGTAACTGCCTCCCTGGCAGTGACCAGGAATAAGCTTTGTAGTCCTCCTGAGAGATCCCACCTTCCCCATGGGCTCTTGCAGCACTTTCAGCCCTGGCAAGACCTAAACCCAAGTGTGACCTTCAAGCATCCTACACCCAGCCCTCTGATCCCCACAGCAAAAGGACAGCAAAGTATTGACAGCAAAGTGACAAGACATGGACAAAGTAAGTAAATGTGGACAAACTAAGGATATGATGTGCTTCACTTTTCAGCCAGTATTGCCTTTGAAAATAACAAATGTTGAGTTCTCCTTATTATGCCAAATGTATTGAAACCTCAGAACCCACGGTAGGAAATGTGTGTTTTGTCACACACGCCCTTTAAATTTATGTTTCCTTTCATACAAATATCTAATGGGGTTTGAATAAATAAAAAATCTGCATATTGCCATGTGGAAATTAATTTTAAAGAACTGTTTGTCAATTTAATTTCACTGATAGTAACAGACAGATTTATGAAGCAATTAACTAAATATTTGTTTTTTTCACATTTCAATTCATTATAGTAAATTAACAATTTTCCACTTGAAAGTCTTGCACTGCTACACTGAAAGCCTAAAAAACAAGTGTGTATTTCTGTCGGGCTAGGAAGGATTCTCTCATTTTCACAATGTGGATTATTCTCCTCACATTAACTTAATATACTGTATATGTAATTCAACCCCTCTCATTTCTATATTACCATAGAACCTGTCATTCTTTAAATGCCAGTTTCAAGCAACCAGACATAAATAAAGAATAATTACAGCTCTAAAGCCAGTGTTACATCTGCTCAAGAAAACAATCCTAGAGAGTGGATTTTATAGCCACATGACACCCACCTATGGTTCAGATAATCCCAGAGATAAAACCAAGGCTGCTGACAGGTCCAGCCTGACCCTGAGCCGTGATGCCAACATCAGACCACGAGCCCTGACAGAGCCAAGGGAAGGAGCAGAGTGAACCAAGCCCAGCATAACATTAAACATCAAGTAAAAAGTTCACCCTTTCCTCTAAGGGTACATATAGCTCCATTTCACATCTACTTTTACTTATTTCAATGATTTAAACATCTGAATTAATGATTTCAGCTTGAAGGAGGTCATCTGGCCATGGCCGTGTGGGTCTCTTTACCATTGCTGGCCAGATATTAAACACATTAAGGAGCAGTCATAAGACAGAACTACAGCTTTATGTTCTTTTAACTGGTATTGTACCAAATTAATATCAGGAGGATTATACTCTATAAATATAAAAACATCAGCTCATATGGCTATTGGATTCTTTTCTCTCTGTGTCAGTGTTTCAGTACCTGAACAGAAATAGCCTTGGTCCCTCCATATCTCAGCTGCCCTTATGGAGAGCAGATGTGTCAATTCTTACTGATCTTGTGGGTTGCTGTCAGGTCAGCTCATCAAGGATAAACACTCTTGAGGAAACTCTACCTACTACATTCCTCAATTCTGCAGAGATTCTGGTTAAGTATTTCCCTGAATAAAACATAGCTTACTTTTTAAAAATCATCCTGTTAATTCACTGGATTACAACAAAATCACATCAGAGTATTAGTCTAAATAGGATTTTGTAGTCAGATCTGATCTAGAAGATTTAACGTTTTACAGGCCTCCATCTCATAATGCTGACAGAAATCATCAGGCAAAGAGAGAAACTGGGACTGCATGTCACACCAAACGGTGGAAACCAACCCTGGAAACTATCAGACAAACCCCTCTGGTTTTTTCCATTGTTAATATTTACAAATTTGGCAACAAAGACTCTCCTGACAGCTACTAGTTCAAAACAATATGCAAACACTAGTTAAGAGTTAATTGCCATTACTAACATGCATTGAGAAACTGAGGCATGGAGAAATTAAAGGACTTGTTCATGGCCACAGAATGCATCATGGCAGCAGCAGGACTGGAACCACTTCCCATTGCCCATGTCTTAGTCCTGGTATTTACAGCTCAATTAACCTCCCTTTTCAATGATAAGGAGTCACTATTACAGCATCTCTATTTGCAATACCTGCCAGAAAACATACCCCCTGCTTTTCATGTTGCAAGGGTTTAAGCATAAACTGAATGTTACCATAAATATTCTGTTTATAGTGGTTTTCACTTTTTAGTTGCATTATCACTGACATCAAAGTAACACTTCAATTTTAGCACTCAGGAGGCTAATAAATATCAAATTAATGAAATACTAACAAATGCAAAGTACTCCAAGTGGCTAGTAGAGAGGCATTAATTCTTGATAAATGGTCCAAACATTATTATTATTTGTCAAGTTTTTAAGCACTGCTTAGTATGTCATCAATCTACCAGGTTAAACAGATGAAATAAGTACCAGCACAGTACTTGAGGATCGTTAAAAACACAGACAACAAATTGGAAATGCTCTTTATCTTTTTCACTTAAAAAAAAAGAACAATGAAAAATATTAAAAAGAAAAAAGATCAGTAAATCAGGGATCTGAGTACAGGGCATTTTCTGGAGACTAATGATGGGCTGGGATAGATGGCCCTCACTTCTACTTTAGGTTATCAACTCCTCCCACACAATCATTAATTCCCCAGGAAATGCCTTTTGCTTCAATAACTTTTGCTTAAATAGATCACCAGTGAGAGGAAAAAGTCATGCCACTAGAAATGAACTACTGTAGAGCCTCTGAGCTGCACCTGCCATAATTTGCACATAAAGATTTTACAGGTGACTTGCAAAGGCCATTTTAATTGTATTTCCTACTCCTCCTTTTTACCCTTAGCATGATAATAAAAGCAGCCAGTGGGCAGATTTGTGATGCTCACTCTAAGTTTGCTGAGAATGCCTGGAAATGTTAAGATGCTTTCGCTGAGCTCTCATCCATTAAAAGGTGCAGGATACTGAGCCTTAATTAAGAGCTTCTAACAGTGGCTATTTGTGATAGATGAAATGGCATTAGGCCCCTTAACTGGAAGGGAGGAGAAAGATGGCAGAGAAAGAGAAAACAAGGTTTCAAACCCTACTTGAATAGCAAAACAACTCCTAAAAGAGCATACTAACAACTCCTTAATCTGTTTGCAAGACACGTTTAATACCAGGATGCTGTGGAGAGCCCCTGCATCACTCAAGTTTCATTATCATTACAAAATATAGCAGAATGCCTTACTCACAAGTTTATTATCATAAATAATTAAAACAAAACTATCCTTATGGTATGCAATAAATGAACAAAGTACATTATAGGGTGCATTTGTTCCGTGTTTTATAGCTGTTTCCTGGCTCCCTACATCAGAAAATTCTCGAATTTGCAATCACTCTCCTGCTCATTAGTCCAAATCAGGAAAATTTTACTGCAGCTGGCTCAAATGACTTGTTCTGTCAAAAACAGGACCATAAGTGCTCTTTACTAGTTGCATATGCAACATACTTTTTTGTGATAAATCAGAGTATGTGATATGCAAAATGTTAAAAGAAAATCAAAGCATAGGATTGATTGCTGAGAAAAAAGAAAGAAAAGAGAAAAAAGAAATTCTACCTCTAAAATGGACTGTCTGATTTCTAATTACAAAAATGTGCTAAGGTACAGATGAAATTATTAAATCTCTGCAATACTCACGCTAACAGTTTGTTCTCATAAGCTTGAAAGTGTTGGGCACACTCATGATCTTTGAAGTTTTGCTTTGTTCCTTTGACTTATTTTATGCAGGTCAAAGATCACCATCGCAGCACATATCTGTCACTGAAGGATAATAACACTACAACTCAGTTTGGAATCAGGCTGGGCTGGCGTGTTAAACCAGCAACAGACACATCAATCTTGTGCTCCTGAAGACTGCGAGTTCAGCGCCGGGAGAACCTCAACTAATGATAGTCACTGGTTTCTGCATCTTGATGCACCAGGTTAAGTCTCTCTTCTTTTGAGCAGTCTGTCCTCATGGACAAGCAAAACATGCCAGGAAAGCAAATTATCCTGCTAATCCAGCAAACACTGACAGAATCCTACTGGAGAGCAGCAGGATTGCAGAGAAACATGCAGAGACCTATGGCAGCAAAAAAGAGCTTTCCAGGGAAGACTGAGAAAACAGAACAGTCATCAGCAGTTGGGTAATAATCATAATTTGTGAGAACTGGATATAGTATTATTTGTGCAGCAGCATACAGCATGAAATACTGGAACTTCCCCGCTGTCTGCCAAGTAACTGATCAGCACTAGCCAACATGCAGGTCAGAATATAATCCCTCATTCAACTGGAAGTAAATTTTCTAATCTATTACTTGACCATGATAAAGAGCAGAATAGTTTTTAGTTTTACCTAAGAAACCAGCATGCAATATCAATATATAATGCATTTACCTGCCAGTCCTTTGCATACATCAAGTCCAATTGGTACTTGATGAAATTCCAGTCTCTGTTTTACTCTTACAAATAAACAAGATCAATGCATGCCTGTAAAAAAATGCAGCCATAACCTTGGCCCATAATGAAACTTGCCTGCCATGCTAAACAGAAGAATTTTATGCATTAAGACAATGGCATTTCTTAGTCCCAGAAGCAAGGGGAAGAGAGGTGATGTTTATGTTCAGTGTTCATGCCTCCACTTGTCACACAAGGCTTGGTGTAAAACACCCAAGAGGATGCCTTTGCTGAGGGGTTTTTGGCTGAACTGAGACAGATTTCTGAGCAGGTATATATGTGTAGATGTGTTTGCACTGCACCAGTTCCTTGAGAGCCCTCACCTTACACTTCACACTTCCAACCACAAGGGCTACCAGAGAGGAAATCTAGAAGAAACAGATCATGTAAAGATCATCCATGCAAGTGCTCGAGAAACCCAGAAGGCAAATAGGGACCTTTTGTATTGGAACTGGTATGGCAATTTAAAACAAGGAGAGGAAAAGTGGCTCAAAGTTCAAGCAATGAGTGTAACGGGCTACAACCTTCTCATACAACATAGGAATTGAAATGGCAAAAATGGCAAGAATATACTTCTTTCCAGTTCCATGGGTCACCATTTCGTCCAGGTGCCTAGAGACAAGTACCACATTCCAATGTGCAGTTTCTATTCCTTCTATCTCAGGCACACCTGAACATTCTTGTGGATAAACTATCTCTATTTTGTGCATCAGAACCAAATCTCTCAAAAATGAAGTGGGAGCTCCCTGTTGACCTCAGCAAACCCCATACCAGGCCCCACTGCAGTAGAAGGATGGCTTTATTTTGCAAAGAGACAGTACTTATCAAAATCAAATAAAAAACATACTGTAACACAGAAGAATAAATGATTTTTAATCAAACATAGCCAGTTATGTATTACCTTCTTTATACAGATATTTCCACTGAATCACTGTTGAGAAGGGAGGTGAGGGGAATCTCTTTGCACTCAAGACTCCCATGTACTACTATTCCCTTGGGAAATTCTGCACAGAGAAGTACTCTAGGGAGCCAACTACAGCTATGTAACAGAAGAGAAATAGCTAGTGTAGCTTCCTATTTACAATAAAAAAAAATTGCACTTAAAATGCAGAACTAGTAAGAGAGAAAAATGTGATTAATACATGTAGGACTTTTTTTTTAATGGGAAACACTGAACAGAGCCATCACCAGCTACTCTGTAACCACAGCACATAACAGTTGAAATTGTTACTGATGCTGCAGAAACCAAACTAAAAAAAAAAATAGAATTAAAAATTGAGAAATAACACTGAAATTATTAAAGCCAGTTTGATGCAACTAATAAAGCTGACCTCAGAATTGAACAAGCTGCTGGTATATTGGGGCAGAAGATGAAATACCCTTCAGGAGTTTAAATTCCAATCCTAGCTGAGGAGTTTCTCTTAATATCAAAGTAGCTTCTTAGGAAAGTAAATGAAGTACATTACCTCTGGTAATGGTAACCATTTACTCCTTGAAAAGCCTTGAGAGAGCTCTCACACAGTATAGCCTATGTTTTATTAAATCCTTTTGCATAGTTTTATTTTCAGGTCATATGATCTGAAGGACAAAGTATTCGCTTAAACTTTTTAAAGTATTCTGTTTTTATCAAGGATTAGTTTTTCTGATTCTTCAATAATTCAAGATTCATCCTAACTATGTACCATGTTTAAATGTGAGCAGCATTAAATCAGAACATCAACACACCATACTTCCATTGAATCCTAAATGTTCAGCACAAACCAACCACTGGCAAGACAGTCAACATTAAGGCCTTGCTAAGATCTTAAATTATTCACATTTGTTGTTTACACTGATGAAACATTATTATTAAAAATTATTTAATTGCATGGCATGAGAACATGGCCACATCTGCCTACAGGCAGTTATTTTTCTATTTAGAAAATGTGAATCAGAAAGAGAGAATTGGATATTACCTCAACTCACTGGTTTACAGTTATATCAAATAATACACTATTATTTGGTACAATACTTGTGCCCTAAAGTTGTACAGCAAAGTCCTCCTAACAAACCATCTAAACTGTGCATAAAGATGCCTTATTTTACAAAAGCAGATAGAGCATCTATTACATATATTTAGAGTAAAAAATAGTATATATTATTTTAAAATAACCCTGAAAAGAATTTAAACCATGGATTATCAAGATGCTTTTATTGGGAACTTCTCACAGTCATTTTAATATTAATTTTGGCATTATACAAAGCACAGAAACTCTACCCCAGACGTCAGAGGACATGAGACCTGATGCACACAGTTCAGAACTGGAGTGTGATGGCAAGTATGCATGACTGAGGCACCAAGAAGGAGAAGCAGCTACAGTTTAGCTTGAGTTTCTGCTAATGACTGAGAAGACAGGGCTGCTTAGAAAAGCCATGCTTGACAGAGAGGCACGGATTGCCCTCCATTTGCCAGGTGAAACATGCTGCTTTGTTTTCCTTCCTCGTCATCATGTACCTCTCAAAATTCTCAATAGGACTGAACAATTCCTTATACCAAACTGCTCAAAGAAAAGTGGGCCTCCCCTGCTTAGCTGGTTTATTCCCTACCTCCTCTAACACTTGGAAAGGATTCAGACAAGAGCTACAAGAGCGATTAGAGCGCCTGGAAAAACTTGCCTTACAAGGAGAGACTAGAGCTCGGTCTATTTGGTTCATAAAGGAGAAGGTTAAGAGGCAACCTGATCACAGACTATGAATACTTACACAGGAAAGAGATTGCAGAGAGCAGATGGGTATTTAATCTAGCAGAAAAGGGTGTAACCAGATCCAGTGCTTGGAAGCTGAAGCCAGTCAAATTCAAACTAGTTTATGCAGCATCCATTTTCAGTGGTAACAAAATAATAACCATTTCAAGAACTTAACTAAAAAGCAGGGAATCATGTGCAGTTTTTAAAGAGGCATTGGAAATCTTTCTTAAAGGTACATTACAGCACAGAGGATTTGGCTCAGGCCCTGGTAGGAGGGATGAAATGAAACCTCAAGCTAAGTAGCCCCGAGGATGCACTCCTGGCCTGAGCTGCAGAGAAACTCAGACCTGTTTATAAATGGCCTCATCCACATCACAGGAACAGAACAAAACCACAGGACCAGAAGTTACCAGCATGCCTTCACAGTGACATTCACAAACTTATGCACAGGAAGATGCTGAAGTTCTTAGCCATGATACAGAAAGAAATTTGGAAAGGATTTTAGATTTAAAAAAACCAAACAAAAACCACATAAAACAGCCTAGCAGACACAAAAGATACAAAGTGATGCACTTGAATCTCTGACTGTCATATTAATCCATAAGACAGTAGTTATTCACATAAGTATAATATAATCCACCAAAATATAGATTGGGCCATTCCATTCCCCCAGGCAGCGCCTTCTGCAAAAGCAGCAGCAGGCACCAATCTGCAACTGGGCCACAGTGCTGGTACATGAGGCCCTGGGGAAAACCTTTGCACAGCACCACACCTTCCTCAGTAAGGCCTGGAATGACTTGTTTCAGGCAGCCATGCAAGAGTTAAATATTACTGAATTGCTAGGAAAAATACCATCAAACCAGTTTATATCTTACCATATTTCCGCTCCATTCAAACTGTATTATGCTGCACACCATTTCATCACTTCACAATGCCACAAACTACCTTTTAATGCAAAACAAAGCTTTTCAATGTAAAGCCCCATATTGTAATCCAGAAGAACTTTCCTTATCTATTTCGACAGCAAATCTTTAGTGGCAACCACATGTTATTGTGTTTTAGGGATTGAGATTTTTGTATGAACATGCTGATTGTCTCCTTGAGACATATATAATCAGCATTTTGTGCCAAGAAACACTTAAGCCAACAGAGACTTATACCATTCAGAAATGCTGTTGGAATTGAAAATGTATATTTTGGCTTATTTCCTTAAGCCTGCGATAGCAGGAATTTCTTAGGGGTTTTTTATGATTTTATTTTAACTTCATTCTCTTCTCAAACTCTCAGAGATTGAACAAAAAGTCAAAACACATGTTCTGAAAGAAAGGAGCTATGCCAAGAATATAATTCATTCTGATACACCAATGCTACCTAATACAGATCCCTCCTGGCACAGGGACATCCACCTCGGAAACTCTTTGGTCACCTCTGCCCGTGGCTGAGGAGCTGTACCTATACTCACTCACAGGCAGCTGTGAAAGTGGAAAGGAATGCACTTTTTTAGATAAGTGAGTGGGTATGAATCTTATCCAGGAACAGAGCAAACACCAAAGCAAACAAGTGTCTATTTGTGTGTTTCAGCAGCTCCCGAATGTCAGTTAACGGCCTGGAGGAGTTGCAGGAGTAGTGTGTTCAGTATTCAGAGAGCATCCACCACATTTGCTGCAACAGATATTTTTAACTCCCATTTGCTCCATATGTAGAATGTGCAAATACACAAAAGAATGTCTTAATTGGTCCTGCTTTATATAAATGAATAATGGGCTAAATGGGTTGAAGTGAATGTCATATTTATCTCTCCACTGAGGAAAGACATGATGATTCAGAAACAGTGAAGCCAAGAGGATTCAGAGCTGTACTCACAAGTGGAATATATATCTCCTGTCAATACATTATGTATTCCATTTCTACTACAGCCCCCTAAAGGCACAAATAGAAAAAGGGAAGCAAAATCTAAATGTTTCATTTCTGCTCAACATATATTCATGGATGTGAGAGGTTTTTATACTTGCTTTCAGGACTTAGGAATCAAATCTCTGGAGCTCTTTATTTTACTGAGTTTTTGTAAATACTAAACTCTCCAGTGTTAGTTTCATCATTTGATATTACCATTGCCAAAAGACATTTTATATTCCTAGGAAGCAGAGGCACAAGTAACAAAAAAGAGACCTGAACTTTCACCTGGCACACTTGTGCAATCCCACCCAAGCTAACAGCTCTAGTCTGCAGCTGCAGCACCTTTCCAGTTAAGCAGAGACACTTCCTACCAGGCATTGGAAAGCAGGTCAGGAAAACAAAAATCTTTAAAGATTTGGGGTTTTTTTTCCCTGATTACAAGTTTCCACATAGAACTACTGATTAAAAAATCTATGTAAAGAGCATATGCATTTTATATCCTCCTCTTAAAAATACAAGCATCATCAAAGAGCTCCAAGAAAAATAAAAAGCATGGTGTGCAAGACTGTGCTGATATTTTGATTCTGATGATTCTGAAGACTGATATTTTCAAGTCCTGCTCTGGTTGGATTTAATAATTATACTGAGCAGAAATCAAGTCTCCTCTGCACTCACCCCGCCAAGCAGGGAATCACTTTTAGGGCTGCTGGAAAAGTGGAACATCTCATTTCCATTAATCTGGCTCATAGCTTCAGATTCCTAGATGGCATTAGCAGAGCACCACTTTCAGCCAGAGTGGAAGTTCAGCCTTGTGTTTAACTCTGCATTAACTTGAGCATGACAGAGTGAAAATGCAGGAAAGATGGCAAAAAAAAATCATCTGGTAATATTTTTTCAGCAGAAGGAAAAGCTTTACAAAATGTATAGGTTCAGTTATTCCCAAAGCAGTGTTTTGTTAGTAGCATAGCTGTGCATAGAGTGCCATGGCTGGAGGATCTGCCTTGCCCACGGCAAGTAAGGTAAAGCCTCAGGCACATGCAATTTAAAATTCATTTTTACTCTAGCAGACAGCTTCAGACCAGCACCTATGTTTATTTTATAAATACAGCACTCTCAATTTGCATTCCTGTAGTCCCTAGGAGCTAACACCAAAACCATCTTATGTTTGAGATGCGTTTTAGAAAATAATGCACAATTGTGTATTTAAAATCCATCAGCACAGGTTGCAAAGGATCCCTCTGAGTTCCCTCATCAGTCCAAACCCACAATAATTTCCTCCTGGACACACCCATTAGGAAGTGACACTGCTGGCAGAAGGTATTTGTCAGATTGTGCCCAAACCAAAAAAACACTTCCCTAACAGTGTTGATTTTAAACATTGTTTCTTAATTAAAAAGGAAAAGAAGGTCCTCCAAAGGTCCTCCAAACTTCAGTAATTATTATCTCATCAGTTACTAAAGGTGAGCTGAAGTGTTCCACCTGGGACTGCCACATAAAAATGGTGGGCAAATAACTTACTGCTGCATTTCCCTCTTCCTGCTCCATTTTTCACATTATCCAATATTTAAAAACAGCTAACTGTCAGTAATGACTGCTCTCGACAAGGTAAACTATCTGTTCTTTTTAGGAGTTAAATTCAGATGGACGGTTATAAAGCTGACTTATATCTTACTCTTGCTAAAACAACGAACCACAAGCTGCCCTCGGTCACCTATGGACATGTACTGCCATAACAAATGACTACAAGGTATAACCAGATAACAGAATCTTGGCCTAAATACTACTGTCCTGATCAAGTGGTTAGTTCATTTTGTACATTACATTATTCAAATACAGCTGAAGGTCCTCAAATCCTACCAACTTCCCTATGAAGACAATTAGATGTTTTACCTCACTGTGACTTACAGGTGAAAACTGTGAGTAACTTTAAGTAACTGTAAGAAGCAAAGAAACAGTCACCTCTAATGAACTGCTTCTTCTATTTAGTATAATATCAGTCATGGATAGTTTTGTTGACATTTCAATATTCTTTTTAAAATATAAATATTGGACAAAAAGATACAGTAGTGTCACCTACTGACTTCTATATAACAGGTTAATAAGTAAATAGAGTTAGTAAGCATAGAAGGTATCATTATCCAGACACCATTTACAAATGACTCTTGATTTCTAAGTGAGAAGAAATGCCTGACACACCACAGTTACCTACATTATCCACCAGATCACTCCAGTTGGGTTCTTAACCATAAATAGTCGGATAGCATGAACAAAGGTCAATGAGTGAATTTACTGCTGGATAACTCCATAAATTGCTAATTCAGACACCTAAAGCCCAAGCTATACCTGCAGGCATTTGAGACAAACAGTATCACAGTCTCAATAACAAGGGAAGACAAGTGAAACCTGGCTGCTTGAGTGTTTGATGCTTCATTTTTTGAAACTTTAAAGTATAAATACTATTGCAGAATGCAAAATTTACACTTACTGCCTCAGGGACTAATAGAAATATTTTGCTAACTATTGCAGAACTGTTTAGAACAATTAGTCACAGGTAAACACCTCAAAGAGCTCAAAAATTAATTTGGGTTTTTGTCTGAACAGATGCTCTTAAAAACTACGAATTGGCATTTCAGGGAGTAAGTTCATACATCTTGACATCTACCAAAAGCTGGCTTGCTGTATGAAGGAAAAGAATATAAATGAAAAGGACAGGGTATCAAATAAGTTACTGTGTCCCAAGAATTTGGACATGACAGTGCAGATTTGGGTAAGTCCCTAATTGGTTTATTCAACCATAGCTCAGATACTGAACAGTTTCAACTGCACTTCATATGCTTAGCTCTGTGGCTCATGTTCTTATCAAGATGCACGAGCCTGACAGGTCTTTGACATCCAAAAAACCCTGATACTAACCCAAGACCAGGAGTGCTCAGTATTCAACAATCACAAGGAATTAAAAGCATCTTTCTTTTTTTTTTCTTTCTTTCTTTCTTTCTTTGGCTGTGTATTTGCTGAAGGTGAGGCAATGGTTTATCAGTTTTAATCCATTTTAATTCCCCTGCCTCCATGAAAGCTGAGGGTGAATTCACAGGGTATCAGTCAAATTGCCTTACTGCTGAAGAACACAGCAGGAAAGCTCAGATTGAAAGAGGAAGCCAAAAAGAGGAACCAGGAGATACACCATTCAGCCAAGGGTGGTGTACAACAAAGAAACTATTCAAATTCCCAAAATAATATTTGGTTATTAACTGTACTTACATTATAAGAAAAGACATTATGTATGCTGATGGGACTTAAGATCCTTACAATCCTTGGAAAAGCAACTCTCTCCAGCTCTGCATTTGGCAAGAAAGGAACATAAAAGGAATAGGATAAGCCTGGCTTTAGCACTCTGTGCAATATTTACTTCCACTGTTCCATCACCAGTTAGTAGTGTCTTCAACATCATTAGTTCATTAGACATACATTCAAGAAATGAGGTGGCAGCAGTCTACACTAAACACACAGAACTCCCTTGCACCAAACAACAAAGGGGGGACCCCAAAAGCTAACAATTTCAGCTTGAAATGTATCTAATTGCCTATATTCTTCCATGGAGAGAGTCCACAGGATCAGACAATACAGATTCAGCAAGAGGAGCCGTGTCCTAAGTCTAAGGAGAAATTTACTCCAAGACATAGAAGAAAATACAGATTTGGAATATTTTCCTGTAAATAGCTCTCCATGTTCCCATGTCCATAAACACCTCCAGGCCGCTGTGTGGTGTGACAAATTATCAGACCAACCATTTGTTTCAGCAGTTGGTGAAATCAAAGGTTTTAAACCCCTCAAAATGCAAATGGACAATGATGCACTCAATTTATATTTATATCACTCTCATTGTGTGAAAGTCAGGCATTTGTCTCATTCTTAGCTCTGCCTTCATCATACCATATTTTTATGTACTCTCCAAACACATCCATACAAAGCCAAACTGAAGGTTTTTCCTGAGTAGCACTGGCTCTCCATGAATTAATTCGCATCCTGGGAAGCAGTGCTGCAGGTCTGTTTCAAACAGAACGACATTTGCAGCGGAGTCCAGCTGCCGCAATCTACCCCGTGCAGATGGACTAATACATTCCTTCATGGGTATTATCTGAGCTGCAGGGCCAGAAAGCAGGGGAATGTGTAACAGACTGAGCTCTTGCCACATTGTGAGAAAAGGTAAATTGTCAACAAACATTTCCTACATCTGATATCTTTTGTATGGAGAGCTACGCTTTTAATAAAGAAGCAGCTGCCACTGCTGAACGATTAATCAATACTGGTAAGCTGACATCTTAAGAACTTGCTGAACTAAAGCTTTTCTTTTCCTTCTGCATTTACAAATAAAGTGCTCACTATTTGACTAAAGCCTGTCTACTTGACTGGAAAATATCAGAGTCCTATTTAAATGACATTTGCAGAGAATGAGATTTTATCCTGGTCGCTGCTCCTTATCGCTAATAATAACATCAGATTAGTGGATTTAGGCCAGCCGAGTAGCAATGCCTTTTCTGATCCCTTCTTAAAGCAGCTCTTTCCATCTGTCTAGCCAAGCTTTCCTCTGCTTGTATGGGCCAACGATTAAGTCTTAAATGGAGCTTCAATTGATACCATGTGGGATATCTATACAGAGGTTCATTGTGTTGCTAAATTCCAGCCAAGACATTTATCAACTCTGACTACTGCTTACTTCAAAATGGCAAAACACCTCGATATTTCCAGGTACAAACATTCCTACACTGTGCTGCCTTCTTGAATAAGTACAATAATTAGACAATCCGATTTCAAAAATGTACAATTTGCTGTAAGAACCTCCAAATAAGATAGAGGATCAGACACCAAGCTCATTTCAGAGAGCGTGACTCAACTGAGGGCTGCAGAGTACTGGCTGCATGACTTTCTGCACATTCAGAACCCATCCCACAAACTATCAATAAATGGGTGACTTACACTTAAGCACAGTATGGCTTGCCAGCAACAGTGGTTTTCAATTGGGGCTCATGAGGTCATGACTGAGTAATTTGGACACTGGCAGAAAATAAACTGCACAAACACACACCCCACTCCCAGTACAACTTTTTAAAAGAACTAATACTGGTTTTGTCATCCTTGCTTTTAATAGTAGCTGAGTTCAGTAGCCTAAGCAAGATGCAATATCCAAATGCCAAACACTTTCAATAAAAATTACTAAAGCCAATTAGAAAGTAAATCTGGTTTATTTCTCCTCCTCTTTCTTGAGGTTTTTAGTTTAAAGGTCACTTTGTATTCCTAGTGAGGCCACTTACAGTATGTTAATAACTGACATTTCCTCTTCTAACATATAATGCAGGCCTGACAACTGCTGTGCACTAAAGATAAGATGTGAAACCAATAGTTCTCATAAGAAACCAGTGTTTCTAGATCATGCAAATCTTCTAACTCCAGTGCTTGTTTAGTTTTTAACAAGGTCTTGCTCATTACTAACCTTGATCAAAAAAGTGTTT
Source organism: Geospiza fortis (assembly GCF_000277835.1). Classification (NCBI taxonomy): domain Eukaryota; kingdom Metazoa; phylum Chordata; class Aves; order Passeriformes; family Thraupidae; genus Geospiza; species Geospiza fortis. The sequence continues at coordinate 5,506,204 of NW_005054314.1, forward strand.
CCACATGGCAGTCAGACTCATGCCAAGTATAGCTACACACAGAAAGTTGCCTGACTTAATCAAGCAATGCTGGAGACATGAAATGAATATTTAGCAAGGTCAAAGTCAGGCTGCTCTTTGAGAAGCAGCAATTGCTGACAGTTGAATGAGCAGCACACAAATCTGGGATCCTATTTTAATACCTACATATTTTCACTATTTGTCATCCTGTTAACAAAACTGCATTAAAACACAATATTAGAAATCTAAGAACATTTTTATGGAAAGGATAAAATCTACTGTATATTTATGCACGTCATAAAGCCCATAATGTATCTTGCATGAAACCATTTATCTTCATTTCATAGGGTCACAACAAGTACACACTCCTTTTCCTTCAGGAAGCCTGTGGCATGTTGAGCCAGGCATCAGTCATAATAAGAAAGACAAACTTATTTCATTTAAAAATGGTGCATGAAGTAAAATGGAAAAGTCCAAATTTTTTAATTAACAGGATTGTGAGTATCGCTTATCTTCAAAAACAGCAAATTGGAATTAATCACATTTCAAGACCAAGTTAATATTCTCTCTCTCTTCTACAAAATGACTGTGATTGATCTAAATCCAGTTATTTCATGCAAAACTAGGTTAAATACTGTAGATCTTTATGACCACACAGAAAGCACTACCATGACAGACTACGCTATTGTATTTCTGTAAGCCGCAGTAACTCCGACCGCAAGCGATCAAAATGGGGAAAAATCTCCAAGCCTTGAGAACAAAATGTTTGCGCAGTAACTCTTCTACAGGAACAAATTACTGACTTGCCTGGGCATCCAGGTCCAATAAGAACATCATCCATCACACCCTCTTCTTCCCTTGGTGCACATGAGGGCACAGCAGCCAAGGACAGCCCACCCACCCCACAGCACAGACACTGACAGGCTGCTCCCATGTCTGACTGCCTTTGAGCCCTCCAGAGAGGGTCACTGAGGCACCAGGGACTCCTATCATGTGGCCTTCCATGCCCTCTTTCTTGGGGAGAGCAATAGCAGCCCACCTCACCTGCTCCAGCTATGGCCAGGATCAGCAGGCACGTTTCTGCATGAGAAGAGATGCTAATCCTTTAGGAGGTACCTTCAGGGAGGCACCTGAAGTCTCCAAGCCTGGCCAATTCTGCTCATATGCACAGAACTGTCAGAAAGGATACCATCTTTTATACTTTTTTTTTTTACACACACACACACACACACACATACATAAAATTTATTTACTATCTGTGAATTACCATGTACTGAAACATGCTGATATCTCAGTACTGCTATAAACTATTTAGCTCTGTGACCATGCAAAACACTTGTTAACACCACAATAATTAAGGATAATGAGGAGCAATAACATCATAAGAAATTCTGACAAACATAATTGTGAACCTTTTTTTGATTCATATGTTATTTCGTGCCCATACACATAACAAAGCTTCTTTGCAGCTTATCTACCAATATTTAACATCACAGTTCAATAGCCTGATTTCAGGGTTTATCAACTGTCTGAAGCCAATGTGAACAAAGGCCAGATTTGTTTGCACATCAAAAGAGAGCTATGTACTGTCAAAAGAGAGATCTATACAACACCCAAAGAACAGGCAGCAAATGCTGGTTTGACTGAGAAAAGGTAGAGACTGGATATTTCTGAGATGTAAATGACTTCTTATTTGGTGAGCCTTCCAGTTAGATGTTGAGAGTGCAGCTCACCATTTCTCTCCTCAGATTCTGGCAAGAATTCCCACCCCTCCAATTCACTTTTGTATGAAATCTTACAGAACTTCCTGCTAGCAAGAAGGCAGTCACAGGGATGTGGTTGTATGAAGATAATCAGATTCCTGAGGGAGCAAAGGTCCTCATTTATTTTTTTTTAAATCCTCATAGGAGTCATTTTCTCCTAACACACACCCCTCCCTACCCTATTGTGTCTTACTGCTTAATTAGCTACTGGATGAGATGTAGTTCTGTTTGCACCAACTTTATGTCTACTGTAATTGCCCTGAGTTGCAGTTCTGAGAAGAAAAAATTGATCAAATAACTACATATTTTGTTTGATTAATAATGAAAAAATCATTAAGGGATTAAAGTGAAACCATTTCACTCCTGTTGATCATGCTCAGCAATTTGAAATTATTTTATGATCCTGATCAATGTAATTAATGAGAATGGCTGTTAATTAGTTACACTAGCAGGTGGGCCACGTAAAACATATCCTCTTAATGCCATAGAATATCATGCAATTAGAATTTGGGTTAATTCTGTAGCATTCCCAGAGTAAGAGTTTAAAAAACTGCACAGCACCATGGTCTTTGAATTTTCTACATACACACCACACAGACACACGTGCACACTCAGCCACGCCAAATGACTGTCATAAAGGCACCACAGACACACAGCTGTTTGGACATTTAGGACCATAATCAAACCTCCTTTTTGCAACTGTCATCTCTATGACAAGTCCCTACACACTCTTACAGCAAACCCTCCTCCTGGTACACAGGAACAATCCAGGTTTCAGTGTAACTTGGGGCTTCACTCCCAGCATCTTGTTAATTCAGTCACTCTCATCTGGTCCTTTCTGATCTCCCCCTAAGGAGAGGGCTTTTTTCAGGAGAAATAACCTCTTGAGTGTGAGCTGAGACAGACAATAAAAGTGTTAACTGCTTAGCAGCGCTATGTAGCTAATTAGCAGTATTACGAGTTTAAGGGTGGTTTTGATAATCACGGGGCCTGTGAGGGTTCCCCATTCCCTAGGAACACAGGCAGATTAATACTTTTTCTTTCTTTGAGGAAAAAACAAAAGGCAACAAACTGAATTGTAGAAAAATGTGTGTATTTATAGAGTGTGATACAGTTCAGGTTTGCATTTCCTGTAGGACCAGAGCAGGCAGTATAACATTACCCAAACTGAGGGAGCAACATAGCTCCTCGAATTCCTCTTCAGCCAGCTTATGGATTGGGTCTAAACACTGCAGCATCTGGAGAGAACATGCAGTCTCACAAAGGCAGAAGCAATTTCTGAAGCATACTGGTCTACTGACAAGGCAGATCAGAGAAAGGGAGGTCTGGGTACATTGACAGACTGGGGTAGGACAGGGGCAAGGGGAGGGGATCCACCAGAGTTGAGCACAAAATTTCTGCCCCCCATTTTCCAAGAACTTGGTGAAAGTCAATGACAGCCCTCCTTGCTCTGCAGCCTGTTTTGTTCGACATCTGCAAAGGTTTTTCCCCTTCTTCTCTCTTGTGCTATACTCTACTCATAATATCTACACAAGCCTATGTATAGAATCTCAATGCGACACCCATTTGGCTACACCTTGTAGTCACACACAACCACACTGCTGTACTAAGACATAACTACATCTGATAACTATTAAACTTCAAATATTTCTTTAAAAAACATATGGCTTTGCAATTAAAAAAATAACCACAGTCAATCAAACCATCACAAGTCATCCTTAAATATCAAAATGACAAGTGCACTAGAAATAAGGATTTGAACTTACTCTTTGCATATTAAGAATATCCAAGATTAGAGACTCCAAAGGCAGAAGTGATCAACAACCACACAACTGAATATGTGGCCAAGCTGTGTTTACTGTTGGTAGAGGAAACTCTAGGTGAGCTTGAGCTCCTGATGAATCCCTGACATGCCGGGTCAGTCCATGGCTCTGAACTACACTGTTTGCAGAAGGCTTTTTTCACTATTATCATCAGAAAGAAGGCAAGAGCTGTCTCCCTTTGAAAAAGGCTGACATATCAGTGAAGGAAGAGACAGCAGAGCAAAACTACTGTGATAAAGCTTAGGGGTAAGCAATCCCACAAGAGCCTGGTTCTAGCAGGACTCAAGTCCAACAAGCTCTTCAATGGTTATGACCCATCATCACCAGGGACACTGGGTGTAAGAGGAAGGGCTGTGTTTTAGAGAAAGGGCTCCCCAACAAAAAGAACAATTCCCTATTTACAAAAGAGTACCAAAAAATACAAAACAAACATTGCCATTGTTTCTATAAAGTCTTAATGGTAATCTCAATGGACTGGATCCAGATTCTGTGGAATCAGCCTCAGTCTTTACCTGCTGGTTCCTACACTAAATATTACACGTACATAACTGTCGGCTTGAGCCAGTGTATATTGGCCTCTTCAGATGAAAGAAAATTGGTGTCAGCAGCCTCCTGAGCACATTTTAATAATCAGCCTGATCATGGGTGCATGGCAGCTGCTCGATTGATGGTGTTAGACAGCGAATAAAGAAAGATGCCAGCAGTGCCCTCAGATCTGACATAACGAGGGAAACATCAGTCATTTGGCTAAAAGGCTCATAAAGGCTCCATCAGCTGTGACACAGGAGTCTGTCTTATGCAAAGCTAATGAGGAAATGTGGCAGCGTTAGCATTCTCTTTAGACAGTAACAAGTTGCGAGTGAGCTGCATTTTAGATGAAAAATTCAGTTGAAAACAGGGCAGTTTTCATGATCTTTGCCTAGATAACATCCTGATGTCTGGTACAGACTGTTAGAAATGAAAAGATTTTGAAAAGGTTTTAGGGCAGCCACTGCCAGTCCCAGTAGCCTGGGTATTGATTGCCAGTTGATACTGTGTGTACAAAAGGATTAGCTCTTCTGACTGGATTTTGATCACCCTCACCATGGATCAGACTCCCTTTAATGCTGGGTATCCATTGATCACCAGTGAGCAAGGACTGGGCACAAACAGAGCTCTCCAATGGATTGATGCAGACCTGAATGGGAAGCAGTGAAGACACAGCTGCACAACCCAGCCCTGCACCGGCGGCTGCTTTGTGCCCCTCAGGGCTTGGGAAGCAGCGTTTGGAGTCATTTGAGAACACTGCCCGAGTCTCCTGTGTGAATATTTTAAAGCTGTCGTTCTTCAGGAGGGTACAGGCAGCTCACCCTGCCCCTGGATTGGGTTGCAGATCCAGCCTGTGAGAACAGCATACCCTGGAGCTGTCAGAAGGGTTGCTTTGGAGGGTAAGGTATCAGTAGAGAAATGGGGAAGAAGAGACTCACAGATGAACTTTCGCTTTCAGTCAAATTTCCATTTCTAACAACTTCTCCCATTTCAGTTTCCCAGCATGTTGATATATTACACTAATTATAAGAACGACCTTCTCCCCTTCTACATTTTTTTCTTCCTTCCACTGCTCCAGTCAATAGATTTACAGTCTAATGTTATTTCTCTGTATGTCATGAGAGCCATTCCAACAGCAACAGGGCATTATGAAAAAAGCAGTCAAAAGGTAATTAGAAATCTTGCTGAAATGTTATGTTTGTTACCTGAGGATTACAGTGAATGATTCAATGAGCCTCAAAGTTCATCCTTAACATTGATAAGTGGGTTTCTGCCAAGAAATGCACAGCTGGTGACAGCAGGGATTCAGGGTTTGGGAGGGACACACACTTCTAAGGTGAAATTGGAGACAAGGATTAGAATTGCAGAAAACAAAGGAGGTCTTTATTCCTGGAAATGTTAAAGTCATTTTTCAGTGGCAAAGGAAATGCCATTTTTATAGCACATACCTAATCTTTCCCCTAGGTTTGATAGCAGATGTTTAGTTACATAGGTACAAAGTGGGATTCCAGAGCTAGAACAAAGAAAATGGCCATCAGGTTTTCCTACATTGTTCCCCAGACACAACAGTACCACATTACATTGTGCCTTGTATGTGCCACATTGCCTACCCATACCTCTAGCTCCACATTAACAAAGCATCTAGAAAAATAAAATATTGATAGGCAGGGTTAAGCTGTCAAAAAAAGAGAGGTCCCAGCACTCTGGAACTGCAGATGTGCAGAAGTTACCCACAGATTCTAACATTCCATTCCTGACTGTTCCCACCCAAAGTTACAGTGCTATTTGCCACAGGAATATTCAATGTAGCCTGCCTGAAAAGGCAATTTGCTGAAATAATTCCTATGAGGTTGTTTCCAAGCACTCTCAATTGCTCTAAGTAATGTTTCATTTTTTCTAAGCAGTCCATCTCAACTGCATTTTTTCAGTGCTCTAAATGACCATTTACAACAACTTTCAAAATAATACCCATGGACAGTAGCTGCTATTAAGGTTAATTAATTAATGTTTCTGAAGACTGCTGAGATTCTTGAATGAAAGGTTACACATTGTATATCAGTGCTTCACTGATATTAGAGGAGGCAAAAAATACATGTTTTTCTTATGAAAATTGATTCTCTGGCCTCTTCTTAGACCTCTGTACTGTAAACTTTCTCTAGCTGCTTTCTATATAGTAATGACTTACAGACTGTAATGCCTTTCCTGGGAAGAGACTTCAAAATTGCACCAGCACTTTCGAACACCCTGTCAGCATCAGAGTTACACTACAAATGGTTTAAGCACATAGTTTTTTTTAACAATAGGGCTCTATTTCTGCTGCAAGTTAACATCACTGAGGTATTTCCCTATTATCTAACTCCACTTGCACTTACATTTGCTTGATAATGTGGCTTTGCCAAGTTATACTAATATAAATTATAGATTATTGTTTTGGGATACACTCTTTTTTTTCAGTTGTATTTTAGAGCTGCACAATTTTTATGTGGTATTCTTTGCAGTTTACCTTCTACAATGTATGTGGTACAACCACACTGCCATTTAGTGTAATGCATTAGGTTAAGGGATATACTGCCTAGTTTGTGAGAAGCCAGAGAAATTTTCCTGAGAAATAAATGCATGCCCTAAAGCCATTTCTGCAAAATACTAAATGGTAAACAATTACAATGCTTATGCTAAGCTCCGTGTTAACAGCTGCATGTATTACAGACTGACACACTGAACATTGATACAGCAGGGGCTGTGCAGAACGTATTTAAAACCATATTTCAAAACTTGCAACATGCCAACATGCAAATTAATAAATTTTTCTTTCCAAATGTCACCGGCATGGTGATTTCCTGCCAGCCCCAGCATCATTCTCCTGAAGCAGTAAAAGTAACACAGTCAATCTCCTCTGAATCCTATCTCCCCTGCTTCCTGCAGGGTCCCTGGGAGTTTATGATTCATATTCCAAAAGCTGTATGCAGTAGCCCTTTGGGGATATATATTAATGAAGAAATTTTCTCACGCCAGACCTGCCTCTTTATTGGAGTACGAAGGGTACAGTCTGTTCTGAGCGGCTTTTTAATTTCTCATAATTAACCCTGCCAGAATTAACATCGGTGGCATCACTGACAGCAAATTAAAGAAGCCACATCAGCAGAGTTAAAGCTTTTTCTGCCTTCCCCTCTCCCTCCTCCCCTTTTCAGCCCCCCCATTTTCTGTGTGTTTAAAGAAGAAAGTTCTCGAAGTCTGACAAGACGATCATCCTGTCATTGCACTAAGAGCCCTGCTGGGAGAGGTATGATTAGAGCATTTCCAGACTTCCCTGCCGTTAATACCAACCTATTTCAGCTCTTAACTGGCCTCGTGCCATGTAGATTTGTGGCAAAGAACCATGGTTTCCGTTTCTTTCGCTCTATGAGGTACAGTGGCTCACCTGATCCCCTCTGTGAGCTGATGGAACCAAGATCTAAAGCCCTCTGCAGCACTCAGACAGCTTCTTCTACCAACAATGTTTTAAAAGCCAGATCAGCTGTGCTTTGAGTCTCTTTAATCTAGCTTCATACCAGCCCCTTTTACACAATTCTGGACAGAAGATGAAAACATACTAGGAACACCAAGATACCCAAACAAACACATTTTTCCCTCTGTTCAGCCAGAAATAAATGTGTTAAATTTTGATATTCCTGCAGCCACAGCCATTTACATGTAGAATTTCAGAGAAAGAGAAAAGGAATGGACTATCAATGTCTTACCTGCCACTGCATGTCTGAGAGGAGAGAGGGATCCTGGAGAAAGCCCAAGGTGGTGAATGTCATTATAAGAATTACAGTTCAAGCCCTCCTGTCCTGTTTGAGTGCTCTGAGCATCAAAGCCCTAGAGGTCAAAACTAGACTGGCTTACATAAATACTTACCCCGTTGTTTGATCTTTTGCTGAAAACTGACGAATTATGAAGCTGAAACACCTACCAGAGACAAGATATGATGAGACTGCTGCTGTTACAGTCACATGCAAAGTAACAATGGATGAACCAAAACACACTGCTCTTCATTCATCTACTTACTAATTTCTGTGGAAATCATATTTATTGATCCTCTTATTCCCTCTCTATAATCATAGCCTTTCATTAGCAATGAATGAAACTTGTGATCACGGTCACTGTTTTCTGCAGGTGAGAACCTAAGGCACCTACATCTTTGCACATGATCACACTAGGAGTTGGTGATTTTAAAGCCACAAAGAAGAATTTCCAGTACTACCCTGCTGCTCTGCACTTGCCTTGTTTCATACTGCCTTCTTCCCATGAGCCTGGCATTGCGTCCCACTTAGAATTTCCAAGTGTTAAAATATTTGCCTGGACTTCAAAATGTCTATGTAAATACAGGATGTAAATTTTGCATAACACTGTATGTGAAGTATCTTCCATTACCTGGTATGATGTTATTGTAAACATCAATCTAAAACCCCAAATCTACAAAGCCAATAATATTTTCAGAGATCTGATGGCTTAAGACCAAGAAGAGGGATTTCCATCAGCAGAGGGTAGAAGTCAGGGAGAACACAATGGCTCTGAGCAAGCATGTGACAGCTAACAGAGGTGCACACACACTTTCCTCGACAAACCACAGATTGCACTGTAAAACACTGCAGTTGGTATAGCACTGGAAATGTGCCAGTGCAACCAGAACGAGGATATGCCTCCTGCATTGTCATCTCACTTGATAGGCACTGTTGGAACACAATCTGTGAGCAATTTCAGTGTGCCACAGAGCCCACCAGAGGGAAAGGGTCTGATTTACATTCAGCACTCTGAAAGGTTAGAGCAATAATGGTGCTGAAGATTACTTGTAGATATGACAGCAGCATCAATTTCTTGAGACTAAATATTAAGTGTTTGTCTGTGTCTCTGTACACAAAATATATGTGTAGTTCTGGGAGGAGGAAGCTGAATTGCTAAATAACTTTCTGCATTAAAACTGGGGGACAATTGGATTTTTTCAAAAGTTGTCATTATCTCTGACTTTTCCTTTGATTTGCAAAGCAATGCAACCCTGAGAGGGAAACAGTTTAGGACAGAACTGGTTCCATGAATGCCTCAGGTCACAACGGAAGAGGGATGGTATGTAGCACCAAAGTACTGGACCTGAAAAGCAGCAAAAAATTAGAGCTAAATATGCTCTGAAGACAAGCTCTTCAGCTGGCTATAATTCCCATGTAACTCCAGCTGATAGTTTTATGGGAATGTCAGCTTTAGTCACCAGTAAATTGTCCTTCATGCAGCTACAGTCCTGAACCATACTCTTGTCCACCTTTAACTTCTCTGATCTAACTAGAAGTCTCATCATTTTAATTAACTCTCTGTGACTCTTCCCAACAAATACTACAGCTGAGAAGAATATCAACTGCAGGGAATTTCTGGGGTTGAGTCTTGATGGTCCTGAGGGAATTATGAGAGGTTTCCAATAGGTAGCTGGTATTCACACACCCTTCTGAGTTGGTTCTCTTGATTATTTTTGACTAGTTCCATTACTAACATACATCTTTTTAAAGGTCTACAGATGGATAACTTAGTTGGGAGTGCTGTAGCATAATAAACCAGGAACGAGAGAATAAACACGAAAAGAGACAGGCAAAGAGTGCTCAGAGCAACTGGGAAGGCATTTAGAGCTTAGTGTAGAAAAATCTCTGAAGCCATTTGTTCTGTGTATGGCTGCAGTAAAAGAAACAGCAACAAGGACACAGAGATGCACCAACCAAGGGCTGCAAAACAAATCATAGGCAGCAAGGTGATTTCTCTAATAACTACTTCACAACTGGCATTCTGTCCACAATTTTAAGCATCACACAGATAAGCTAATTTTACTGCAGAGGGGGTGCAGCTTCAGAAACCTCGACTAACCTTGGGTACTTAAAATTATCTCATGTCAAGAAAGGCCAAAGTGATTGAATTTATTCTTGCTAGGAAAGAGAAAACTTTGAAATGACTGAACAGAAATATTTCATTTCAGATTAGGAAAAATTTTCATATAACACAAGAGATGTGGGAGATGGAGAGAACTTGTTCATTACCAGTTAAAATAAAATAAAGCCAAAACTGTGGCCATCATTTCACATTTGGAAATAAAGAGCCAGTATCTGCTATCAGTGACAGCTATAAAAGTCTCATTGATTTCAATGAAAGCTGCAAGTGTGCATCTAATTGAGGAATCTGGATCACAAAATGTAAAGAAAAATCATTTTGCTTAGAAAGTAATGAATATGCCATATTATGCTGCCAAGTAATATTACTGCCACAAAGTCTCAATGAGTTTATGAAACAGATTGATATTTTTATTAGTAGAGAGTAGATTGAAAGAGAGCGACAAAACAAAATGAGGATGAAAAAAGGTAAAAGAAAGCAGGCTTACTGGGCCAAATGGCTTTTTCATGTCCATAAATTGCTAAGTGTATTTCTAATTAATTTCCCAATTCAAACAGCCAGGAATAAAAAACAGGCTTTTGAGTGTGCTGTGAACTCAGGAGAGACTCTGTAGACTTGGGCAAATAATAGTATAAAATGGTTTATGAAACCAGAGGGTTTATGGTCTATAAATAACTTCCATGTATTTTTATTCTTTACACGTACAATATTACTGAGGACTGGATGATAGCTTTTCACTGCTGCCTGGTTGACTTCTTCCACACACACACACCCCCAAGGTAATGACGATATTGATCCTGAAGAGACATTTTTTGAGGCAGATAAAAAAGCCACACAACTGAACTAATAGAAAGGGCCTAGCAACTTTAGTGGTAAAGTTGTGGTCCTTTAAGTGAACAGCAATTGGCCATACAGTTTAAAACCTACATCCTAATAACTTCAGGCATTTAGGATGAAAAAAAAAAAGGAAACAAAAAAAAGGAAAAAAAAAAGTAAGCCATCTAAAAGATGACTTATGGCATTTAGTGTCTTTAGCAGCCTTTTAGATAGCTAACATATAAATTTTTAGGAATCCAAGTATTATTTAAATAAAAAAATACGTAAGATACATGTATTTGTCTGTGTAAACAAGGGACTCACTGAGAAAATGCTTCTGATCTTTAGATTTACAGCATGCTCTTTTTTTGGCTAAATGTGCAATTCAAAACGTGCCTAATTCCTAAAATCCATATATGTGACACTGCCTGGGTTTCCATGACTACTGCTCTGAAAACCATATTAATTATTCAAGAGGTCCATGCCATTCTCCA
>NW_005054314.1:5517544-5553450 GCF_000277835.1 Geospiza fortis
TATTTAAAAGGACTGCATCGCTGGCTCTAAATACCACAGATATTTTCTTACAGCACTGTGACATCTGCATGATAGGTCCCATAAATATTATCCAAACACTCCAGTGCATCAGTACAAAAAGAAAAATGAAAAAAACCAAAACAAAATCTCCAAACCAGAAAAACTGTCCTCTTTGCTTTTTTTTTCTTCTCTGTTTCAGCGATCTTCAAAAAGGTGCTTTAATTCTAGTCCCTGTTTATCATCCTGATATAATCCTATTTTAAACAAAGTCAACTAGCTTGCATGCAGGAGGGATTAATAGCCTGTGTTTTTCTAGAGGATATAGTTTCAAATGGTGAGACTTACATTAAATCAAATTTCTCACATCAGCTGTGACTAAGCAGCTGTTTGCCATATCTGTTGATCTCTGTATATTTTAATAACCATAATCAGTGCAGAGAACATTCTTTACAGATAACATTATCAAAACATGCTGTAACAAAGTGAGGAATGTCAGTGCTGGAGCAGTGCATGCCACCGCCGCCGGCCTGTCACAGCGATCAGTGCCAATCACACCACAGCAGCACTGGCACATTACAGGGCCAATTACCCAAAGGCAGAGATGAGAGGAAAGTGGGCCAGATCCTCTTCCAGTGGGAGCAGAACAATGGAGTTATCCCAGATTTATACCTGTGTGACTGAGAGTGTAATCTGGCCCAGCATCAGTCTTGCCGAGAGTCGCCTGGGATCTCAGATTGGCATATGTGTAATACTCAGGCAGCCCTTGTGGAAAAAGTCCATAGGATGTAAGAGAAAATGAGGGCTTTTCTGTAGAATTTTGTAAGTCAAACCACTATAGAAATGCCACTGCCGAGATCCATTCTAGATCTCAATTAAACACTCTTTACTCCTCCCATATTTTAACTGCAAAAATAATATTCTTTTTTACTGACTACATGCTTGGGGAATATTTTTCTGCTAAAGAAGATTTATTTTTTCCTTCCAGAACCTTCAAGTTCAGCTCTATTACATTCTCCAGCAACATCTACAGCAGATCTGCTGCATACGCTGCTACTCTTTTACCTGAAGTGGGGATTTAACTGGTAAGATGAATCTGAATTTCCCCTGAGCAAGGATACAGCCCTGTCACCACATAAAAAAGTGAACAACAGGGAAAACAGAGCTCAAGATCCAAAGCCTATCGAAATCACAATGCCATGAACACATCCCTGACTGACACTTCCTGAGCATGATCAAATACACAATAATAAACAAATCAAAAAGTGCAGAAATATTTTCATATCTCTGAACCACAGGAACACCCACCATGCCTCAGCCTACTTCTCCCCATGTCCTGTCTCTTTACAGCTCATCTTTACAGCACATCCCACTGTCCAGGCTGGTCAGCATCCTGACGTGGGCCACAGCACAGCAGAGGAGGGTGCAGGAGCAGGACCCAAGACTGAGCTGGCAGTTTTTTCTGAGATCTCCCACATCCTCTAGCATCAACTCACCCCCTCTCCACAACTGCTCATGTTTGCTGGATGAAGATCTCTGCCCCTCAGGCTGTGTACAGCACCAAGCACAATCCTCACCCACCCCAGGTCAGCTCTGGCATCAAGACATTGTTGTGATACAGCCAATACACTGCTACATACAACCATCATTTCCAGTTGTCTGTTTTCAGGGGTTTGTTTTTTTTAGTCTTCCTCCCAAACACATTGCACTAACAGGGCACCATCATTACTATTATTATTTATTATTCAGATTGCAGCTCTAGCGCCCACAGTGAGCTTTCTTTATTATTCCCAAGTTCTCACTTGCCATATAAAGTGCTCCATTGAAATACAGATAAAAAGTAATTTCCTCAAGAGCAAGGTGTGAACTGAGCATACTTAATTGTGCACTGTTATATCAACTGTATAATGTTGCAATAAAATTCCAAAACAATGTGATTAAAAATTATATCAAATGAGGATACCTAGGTGCCATAGCCAGTCAAAGCGCATTTATCCAATCTAAATTATATGCTAAGCAAATAAAATAAACATGCAATTTGCTAATTAAAGTGCACTCTCATGTATCCTGTAACCACCATAAATTATACAGCAACATTTAATTTTTTGACTGTTTAGCAATGTTTATGACTGCTTTACTAAATTAAACACAGAACGAAGGGGGCAAATTAGTAGGAAAGCAGTGTTTTCCCCCATTTCCTTTCAGATTTATTTTTTCTATCGTTCTGTTGTTTTGGTTTTTAATAATTGCACCTTCCTATATCAGCATGTTAATTTTACTGCGGATTTTCTCCATTTTTACTTCCTAAGTTCCACTCTATTCAATTCCAGCTACTTGCTTTTGCAAATTCTATACAGTATGGAAGCCAGTTTATCTTATTTGAACAATCCTTTCATAAAAACTCCATGCTCAAAGTCCCCACATTTGGACAATGACAAGAATGACGGGTTTTCCCTCCCAAATAAGACAACAGTATTTAAATCCTTTAATTTCACCCAAAACCTACTGCCCAAATCACAATGACTGGGTTCTAGTCGAGGCTGTGAGCCCTCCATCATCTGGAGTCCAAAGCTGAAGGCATTACTGGACTCCACTTGAGAGAAACTGTGAACAGTTGGGGTTTGTTTTCTTTCAAAATCTAAGAAAAATCTCAGACTCCGTTTGCCTGGCAACTCAGTCAGCTGTGTTTTAAACTTCTGAGAAACAAGGTTTTATCCCAGAATATGGTCAGGTAAAGAGAAGGAGGAGTGGGGGACAGAAGCTACTCCTCAATCCCTTAGTCTACTCTTTTCTACAACAGAAATAGTTAAGGGATCTGCTCTTGTCCCCGTTTCTTGCTTCCCCATTTACCACCCCTCTTCTTCACTCTGCACTCATGTGGAAGGCAAAATATCAATAATTCATAACTACAGATGCAAAGTGGCTCATTTTCAAATTCACACTCAACACCCAAATATTAAAATTCCTCAAAATTTTCTATCTACCTGAGCTTCAGAGACCATTTATGACTAATGTGCTCTTGTAAGTTAAAATGAAAGTATCAGACCACAGGATCCCTTTGCAGTTGGCCATAACAGAAGATACAGTTCAGTGGTATTAGCACTGGAGCTGATGTTCTGCACCCAAGAGTTACTCGCAGGCTCCCCCAACCCCTATATCCCACTGGTACACTAAACCCTCTAGGAATGTCCAGCTGATCACACAGTCTGGCCTTCCTTGGCAGCAGTGCTCCTGAGACAGTTTGGCAGATTCTGATGCATTCAGAAATGCAATTCCAAACCAACACACAATTGCCAATACACTTAAAGAGTTTTATGCAACTTTAAAGATGATTAAGGGCAAGAAAATCTTTCAGCTGAAGCCAAGGATCAGTGGAAGGAAGCCCCAGATGGCTGTATCCAAACAGGGTACAGAAACTGCTACTGAGAAAACCTTCTCACAGAGTCAAAGTGGTTTGCTGGAAATGCACAATGTTAACATCCTAATGTCAGTAAATTTATCCAAAAGTTAGAATCTTTGCTGAGCCATTTTTCCCTAGAATATTCTAGAACTGAATGCTATCAGAAACTGGTCAGCAGATGTTCTGCAGAGTAGGGCTTCTAACAACAAAGCTACAAAGGAACACTTTCTCCACCTTTCAGCTGCACTTGAGAATAATAGTATTGTTTCATACATGTCTTCCTTTCATAGCAACTGAGATAAGTGAATCTGTACTTTGTTCGTTACAGATGCCTTTTTAATTGGTATTACTTTGCTGGGAGGATCAATGAGTTACCTCAGTGCTGCCCAATTTGCAGTTTTGCTGCAAGACCTTTTCCCTTAGAAATATTCCTAAATTCGTGTCTTCAATGAAAACTGCCTCTCACTAGAACAAGGAAATAATTTTGCTATCTAATCTGCCTCCTGAAACCTTGCCTAAAGACAGCTCCTGCCTCATTGGTAATTTATTTTTTGGGAAATGGGAGGAAAATGCATTTCTTTTTGTCTTTCAGGCCATCCTTTTTCTAATTTTTCCTGCCGACTGGCATTTAATAATATTGCTTCTGCAATGAACAGAAAGCACAGGATTCTCTTGAAAACAAAATGTTGCAATTTAGGAAAAAAAAAAGAAAGTCAATTTCTTCTTCTTACACATCCACAGAGATATGTTAGCTAGAAAATATCCATTATTCCCTGCCCATGGGGGGGTATGACACAATCTCTCAAACCTCTGCTTATGCCATGTGATATAAAATAATTTTAAGTACTAGACAGAAACAGCCCCTGCAACCCTGCAGGTTTAAGGATGAATCATAGTTTCTGCTCTCTGAATTATGTCTCCATCTGCTTTGATTTTGGGGATTGGAACTCTATCTTGGACAAAGAAAGTTGATGCCAACAGCTTGTGAAGCCAGTGCCCATCAAAGAGATGTGCTGGCTTTAATCTGAATGGTCCATGTCAGTAAATACTGCGGGGCTGAACACTCCAGTGCAGGGATACCATATGTGAATGGAGAGGAATAACCAAATGCCTAATTCAGGGGTTACAAAATGGATTTATCTTCAATTGGTGAGGTTCTAGACTCAGTAATATTTGGTCCAGCTGTTTATCAGACTTAGCACATTTACATATGACCTTCTTCAATCCCTCCTCCCCTCCTGCCAGCTGAGAAAAATCAATAGTGCTTTGTTGTAGGGTTGTGAGAAATTCCAGAAGTGCAAGATAAGCTACTCTCTCGGTTCAACCCTAATAGCCAGTGGAGCTCAAGGGAACTCACAATTACCAGGGCTATGGCTCACTACTTTTGTGCTAGAATGACTTCATATTTTAATGCTGGAAAAAAATAGTTGCCATCATTTCCAAATGTCTTTCTGCAAGATACTTACATATGATGTCCTGGGAAGCCTTCATAGGAGGCTTGAACTTTTGGACAAATGGAATCAGAAGGTCTCTCACCTCCTTCTTCTCCCAACATTAAAGAGCAAACTTATTTTAAAGTAAAAACAGTGGTAGAAAGCATTTTTAATTAATTCCCAATTTACTTAGAAAAACCCATTTTATAGGAAAAAAAGCAGCTGAGTTACAAAAGAATTCAAGCATCTTATTTGTGGAGCAGGATTCATCTCTGTTTTACCACTGTGAAGCTAAAGTAACACCACAGGGCTGAATTGTATTAGACCAGACTTCCCGAAAATAAAGATCACAGCCTTGCCTGTTGACCTCTGCGGGATTTTTGCCTAAGTGACGACTGCAAGATAAAGCCTTTTGACAAAAAGAGAAATGAAACTGAATTTTAAAAGAAAAATGTGTAACAGAAAATGCAAGGCAATTATCTGATTACTAATAGGAAGAGGTACAGAGCCACGAGGTATAATGTTCAAGGGATTATCCAGCTTTGAACAATGCTTGCTTAACAGCTGCTACCGAACTGTGGTTTGTGTACTTGGCAGAGAGTTTCATTAATGATAATCTACAGTGTTTACAGCCCATAGGCCTCTAAATATGTTAAGAACCTTTTTTATTTGTATTTTATAATCCTTTTCCCTTATGTTTTATGTTTTTCTTGATATTTTTGAGATCTGAGGGGGTTTATGTTTCAAAATGATTCATTCTGCTCTGACAACTGCAGAGCAAGATTGCAGTAAATGTTCCCTTGTTATCAAGACTATGTATTTATAAACAGAAAGGAAAACCATCTAAATTCATACCAAGATTTGGATCACCACCAGCTAATACATTCAGATGCCAATATACAGTGCTCCATTGTTTACATGCGAAAGTAAATGTCAAACAGAGGTGTCTTTGCCCGTTACTAGATATTCCTCAGTCACTCCTTGGATCTGTCAGGTTGCAGCAAATTGAAACTGCCTTATTTTTGACATTGCATGTGACCTGAACTTCATTTAGAGGAATCCTGCAATTATTTTAAAGGTACAGTATTGATTAAGACCTGGATTTGCTTTAAAATTTGGTTTTCAAATGCATCCCTGGTCTGTTCTCTATGGCAACATTTAGGTAACATCAGGAAAACAGAACATAATTAAGAATATAATTTTGTTGTGGAGGGCATTATGTATTATGCAGTACACTAGGAAGATCATCACGATTCAAATGCCAAGTCACTGAGTCCTGGCTGCAATGCTTTGAACACACACTATTTCAGTGGCCATGATTCTGTCACGATAAAACCAAAGGAGATTATTACTTCAAGGCAATTAGCATAGCTAATTCTGACACAGCAACACACTCTCCTTCAGTCTGTCCCCCCTTTTCTGCTCTCCCCGGGCTGCGATGGGATTTCTGCGTGTTCGGTGGCGGCGGCCGTGCTCGGCTCCAGAGCCTCCTGCCAGGCTGAGCTCCCCGGGGACTGGCACTGCAAGGGCTCCCTGCACCTGCTCCGTGCCAGCCAGGGCTCCCAGAGATGTGGCATCCCTGTTCCAGCTGGTTCCACAGGCCCAGGGACGCCACACCTCAACCCACAGGAGCTCTGGGTTTTCACACTGGCCCTCCGGAGCACTGAGCTGCTGAGCCAGCCTCACTAAAATGTACACTTGAAAGAAATCCTCTCCCCTCCTGATCACTATTGGTTTCTATAGAAACAAGAAGGAACCTCTGTTCTTCTCTAAATTTTTCCCCTAATGCTTTTTGCAGACTGTGTGAAACCAATTTTTTTCTAAGTTTTTTTTTTTATTTTTTTAGACTCCACAGCCCTCCACTTCTAACCTAATTCATCCAATTAAAGAACAATAGATTAGCTAAAAAATGGGCATGGGGTTTAAATTTTAAGCAACTAAATCCTATGCATTAACTATCTGTGGTCAATCCATCTCTCCTGGGTCATTTTATGACTCAAGCATTTCAAAGTAAATAGTTTAAAACAACGGTACATCACAAGAGTTAAAGGGGGTCAAGAGGATATTTACTTAACCACTAGTTGACTTTTTAACTTAGAAATATTTCAGCAGTTACTGTATTTAAATGAAATCCATCTCCTCAGCATCCCCATAAATTATTCTAAAACTCCAGGGTTCCCATCCACGTTGTGAGTCACCACCCCAATGCCTGAAACTTATTTAGAGAACTGTGATGTTTGCTTGCTTTGTTATTTTGCCCTTCTCTGGAGACTGCATTTGCACAGGAATTGCTACGGCTTGTAAATATTCTATCTGCCTTGTTGTAATCATTACGCAAATATACTTGCAGTCAGTCACATAAAAAAAAATAAGGGCTGTTGAGGCATGAAAAATTGCTCTAACACAGGTTTGACTTAAAAAACATTAGAGAAGAAAATCTTTACAACAAATAGAGAACAACAGCCAGAAGTGAAAGGAGTATACAAAGATGTTATTTGGGATCTACTGTTCTCTCCTATCATAAAATAAAGGAAGCAATAATCATTATTCACACCACGATGATGCAATTTAATGTCGTTTTATAAAAACAACAATGAGCACTCAATTTCAGCATACACATATAACTTTCTTTTATTGTCAATTCATATTTACTCACACGTTTACTTGGGAAGTTTAATATTCATGCACATACAAATCACTTACTGTAGGTAGAGAGTTGAGCTAAACAGAATAGAGGTTGATTATATCAGGCAATTGCAGATGGGACTAAATTGATTCCTGATGTTGTACTAACACAGTAAAGTGACACACAGGACAGCTTCTGTCCACAGGTCTGAGGGAAGAATTCAGTACAAATACTTGGTTTGCTACTGTTGCTACCACACCAGCACTGTCAGATTATCAGCAAAGATAAGACTGGGACAATCTTTGAAGTGGTTTTTGTTTTATAATCCTACGTTAGCCTTTTTTTTTTTTTTTTTTACTTTAAACGAGTTAAAATCCTTCTGCAGGTGCTAAGAATATTATGAGAGTTGTAAACTGAACAAAGTGCTGTGTCAGATTCCTCCCTACTTAAACTCTAAGTCAGCACACAATTCTTGTACCACTATATATAATGTTATGACTTTCAGCACCAGCTCTGAGGGTCTAGCACAACAATGAGCAGGGCTGAAGTCACCTCAAAGCCCTTGGTGGGTCTTGTGAAGGTCCTTACTCAGAAATAGATTTTTTCTCAGGGAAAAAAAATGCACTTATTTTATTGTTTTTTTCAGTAAATAATTTGTCTCATGTTTTTTAATCTATTTTTTCTTGTTAGATTCAACATGGCAGCTACAAATGCAAAACTAATTCAACACAGAAGTAATGAATAAAAAAGCATGCCAATGTTATATTTTTTTCAAAACAGTCTATCATAGAAACAGCTGTTCAATATTAATTGTTTCACATTGCCAGAGAGAACTTGTCCCATAACTAACATATTTTCAATTTCTTGGAAAAACAATTATGAAGTATTTGCTCCATAGGCACTAATCACACTAGAAGTCATAAATTTGCAAAGGTTTTGTTCCATTTCACCAAAGAAAAATATTGTGTCTATAAAGAACCATTTTCAGCATTCATCCCACTTTTTAATATTTATTAAAAAAAAGAAAAGCCAAAAAATCAAACAAAAAAGTCCAACAGTTCCAGCACAGAGTGGCACTCCTCAAAGGTTAACATGAGAAAAGATGTATATGACTGGCTTGTTCCAGCACTCAGCAGTCCATCAATGATACACTGATATTAATAGCGATGGAAATATCGAATGCCTGGTAATCTGCCAAAAAATTGTATGGTACCTACTATGCACTTTCTCCTCCTGTCTCTCCAGGGAGAAACAGCTCTCTAGAGCTTCATGCAAAGAAACTTATTTTAAGGGATATATTGGTCAAAGGGGGGAGGATGAAAACTTCATGCCAAGAACCAGAAAAAACATGTGCCACAGCTAACTATTACTGTTATACCTAGAAAGAATTGAATATATGCTAAACTCAAAGTGAATGGATATATATGATGTAGAAGAGTGTTAGTTCAGAAATCTCTGTGAAAGTGCAGAGACTTCTTTGTCAATGTTAGACTATAGTGAGGCTCACATGTCCCTAATATGGCAGTGGGGGAAGAAAAGCCACCTTATTGATATTATGCAACTTCTAGAAGTAGAAAAAAATATCAACATAAAAACCCCCAAAACTTCAGAAACAGATGCAGTGATACACTTTGTTTTGGGAACAGCAGAACATGTCTTCATTCTTTACTTTACTCCTGGTTTATCCTCCATACGACTCCAGGCCACACCTGCATGTGGCCACCTCCAGCTCTCGTGACACAGCTAACAGGACCCTCTGCCTGTTTGCTGTGGCTGCTATTACAAGATTATGTAGCAAAACAAGAATATCCAGTTGTTGGTCATTGATTTATCTATAAAACAGTAACTGTAAAAATGATAGAAGAGGTTCTGTACTAGACAGTCTTGTGAAACAGTTTATTACTTAAGCATTAATGACCCGTTTAGAGGTCTTTACTGGTCAGGTAATGACCAGCTAAAGGAGTTAAGGGCCCGAGGCAAAGCACTCTAATAAAACCCTGCATACAGCATGTGTTTGGTTCCTCCAAATTCTATTAGGAAAGAGAAGTGTAAAGGGTAATGAAAGACATGTCCAAGAGGCACTCCTATCAGCCCTCTCATTTTATATTTGGCATAACACACATGGCCTTATTCCAGTGGCACAAATCACTCCTTGTTTATGCTAGCACCTATCATGGAGAAGAGCAGTAACTACAGCTGAAAATGGCCAGCCATGATGTTAAAGACTCTGTTGCTTTGGGCAAATAAACCTTCCTCCAACTGAGAGAACTCACCCTGCTGTTGGAAGCCCCACTGTCCTTTGCACCTACAGAGAATGTGTGCTCCAAAGGAGAAGGGAGCCAATATATGCTGCCAGGCACCTCAGCCAGCCCTGCCAGTCCTAAATCCTACTCTAGCTGTATTAAGGGTGGAGGGATTAAGTGCTTTCTGTATTCCCATGCAATTCTACTTGAATATGAACGTCCATTTGCTTTTTACTGTTCGCATCATGAGAAAAGGCATATTAAAACAGGAGTTTTATATTGATATCTCCAATCTAAGACTGAGACAGCACAGCTGTATATATACACTTGCCAGTAAATTAGAAGCCAAGGGCTGGAACACTACCCAGGGCCTCACTCTTGGCTTCAGAGGCAGGTAAAACACTCAGGCCCACACAACCACATCTCACTATTACAACCCCACAGCAGCATTGATTTTGGTCCTGATTTACAGCATCATTTGTTCTTGATAAGAGCCACTTGCCAGAACTACTCAGAAAAAAGTAAAATACAATCTAGGAGTGGAAATTAGAAACAAGAAAGGATAAGAGGCTAAGAACTGCTGAAAAACAATGGGTCAAGATTCCTGTACTTGCAGGACAACATGTTCCAGGTACAAGCAAGTTTATTTGCTCAGCATTTATTATTGTCTTCTCAACAGCAAATGAGGATAAAGAGCATTCTGATGACTTAGTCAGAAAGTTACTTAATTTCACTGTCACTTCTTTGCCTATAGTATATTTCAGTATTTATTTTAAAAAATCACTCTGCAGTGTTTACATAACTAATTCTAACAGCTTTTGTAGAGTATTTCTAATTTTTTTGTGCGTAAACAGCCTTTTAAGCCATGCTCAAGGCTTATTTCAGACTTTAACAATCCTTCAGAGCTATTGCAGCTAATCATATAAACACACATTAAGCCAAATTTAACTCGTCTACTGAGTAGTGAAATGGTGGCTTAACACTTGCACCTTCCAGCTTTCAAGGTTAAATATCTCAATGCTTTATTTCAGACCATCTGAAGTGATCACAACAGTCTAGGCATTTACTAAAATTAAGTTCTCCATCAGAAGTGGGCAGAGCAGAAAACATACACAATGTTAAATAGAAGTTATTATTTCTACATCTATATACTGTGGAGAGCTAAGGATACAAAAATAAAATCCAGGCCCTAACTGGAAGCTTATTCAGTGCATACAGCACAAAGCCTGTATTCA
Source organism: Geospiza fortis (assembly GCF_000277835.1). Classification (NCBI taxonomy): domain Eukaryota; kingdom Metazoa; phylum Chordata; class Aves; order Passeriformes; family Thraupidae; genus Geospiza; species Geospiza fortis. The sequence goes on from NW_005054314.1 coordinate 5,528,479, forward strand.
AACCAGAGGATTTCTTCATTTTTTAGAGCCAAATTAGAATTTTTTGCAGCACAGGGTTAACAGCAAAAGTGCTGACACAACACTAAGTGTATAGTGGCGCCTGCAAGCAGCGCTATAATTAATCTAAGTGTACTGTCATTACACTAAACACTGCTTCTGCAGCATCATTCCAAATCATGAGGCTCTTTCTCTGTTTCTCAGATAACATGCAGTTTATTTTCAATCATGTAAGTTTCCAGTCGTGGCATGATTTGCTAAAGTAACATTAGGTCTTGAAGCAATATCTTAATCAAATCAGAATCTTCTGTAAAACAAATCTTTGGCTCTTGGAGAATTAGTAACATCTAATGCCTTAGGATAGAGATGTGAAACTGTGAGCTGAAAAATGCACTGCTGGAGACCATACTCAGCCTCCTTGCTTCCAGCCATTTACAAGTACATCTATCTAGCCTCCTACCTACACACCTCCACTTTATATGGTCATAAACCACCAATGCAATATCTAAATTATACCCTGAAAACTCCAGGTTTGAAATGGGTTGTATGAAAATTCACCTCATGTGGTTTATTCATTTCTGCAAGAATACAAAGCTCTGATTCCTTCTGGATGGAGCTCATTTAAACAAAGCCCAACAGCAAACACCCATAAATTAAAGCATTATTGGTATTTATGAAAAGACACATGTAAACTGAGTGAATTTTGTGTAAAAGGCTTAAAAAAAGGAAAGAAGTGGAATCTGGCATATAAAACGCTAATTGCATTCACAAAGTTATTAAGTACTTTGTGAATTAATACTTTGAAATACACATTACAGGGAAAGAAATAAAAATACATCCTGTCTGGAAACCTGTTTATTCTCATGCATTTCAGATTTCTCTCCTAATGCCTCCCACATCCACTGAAGTTATAATGTCTTAATAAAATAAGAAAATATGGGAACAGAAGGAATTTAAGTATTTCACAATATCTGTCTGAAGCTAGTAATTTATAATGGATATAAATTTATCCAGAATATACTCACTTCACTTCAACAAAAGCTATATTTGAAGCAATTGTCTGCTTCAGTGAGCAAGCTACTATGATTATGTTTACCAAATTAAAATTTATATACCAGAATTATTTATTCTTTACTTTTCATATGCAGGTCACTGAATAAAGACCAAGAAGAATCCTACAGCAGGATTACTATAGTTGTGACTTTACTGTGGAATTGGTATGATAAATTCATGTACATTGCTTGGAGAACTCTTAGACTCTTCAGTGTAGAGTTGGGTAAATTTATTTACAGAAACTAAAAAACGCACAGTAAAAGTCAATGAGCAGATGAGAAGCCATGGAACTGGGCCAGCACTGGTCACTGAGTTGTTCTGCACCTTTACCCTTTGCAGAGTTGCAACAGTGAGAATTAGATAAAACATCTTCAGAAGCACCTGTGTTTAAAATACACAAACACCACCAAGCAATCATTCATGCTAAAGGTTGATGTGCTGCAAAGTCAAGTCATATTTTTCCACCAATAAATGTATTTCATCCAGTAAACAAAGAGGACTGCAGCACACATACATACTCAGAGAAGCCACAAAATATGCCTGATAACTATTCTACATTTCAAGAGTGAATAATGGCTACAGGCACATGGTCTAGACCATAGTGTGTCAAAACCTAGAGCAAAGTAATATTAACAAAATAATCATACTTATTATTTTATATCTAAAGATGGCAGTCCAGAAACATTTTAATTTAGCAGCAATTTTGCTCCACTCCTTATGTTGGCAGTGGCATTCATGCAACTGCACAGGCAGATAGACCAGGAAATTAATCTGGCTGCAAAGCAATTTCCCTCCCTCCCATTCCCACCCCCACAAAAGAGAATAAGCAGGACCATTCAGCTGATCTGATTCACAACATGACATCCTAAAGCCAGCAGCAGCACAAGGCAGACAGAACAAATGCATGGCTGGGGTAACACTGGAAGGCAGGACAGCATTTGTCATGTATGTGTCAGATGTAAAGTGAATGAACAAACACACCTACAATTGACAGTGTCCAGGCTGTGATATTTTAAAGACAATTACATGAATACCCAAGGTTCATTATTCCCTTTCTCTTTTCAAGCTTTCCAACTCTCACCTTTGGAAATCCAAACTACCTCTGACTCAGACAACTACACATGAAACATATCACTAACAGCTACCAACATGAACATGTCCTCTGTGCCAGGCAACAGCAGCACAACCAGGCTATTGCTATTGAACTGGAATGGCCAAACTTTGTTACAGCATGGAGACACACGTGTAGTTAGGGAAAACTAAATTTAACATCCACAGCACAGGCACAGAGTCCACCAATTTGCTTGGTAGGGTGATTCTCTGAAGTACAGAGACCACCAGAAAGCTGCGGAGAAAGAACACCCTAGGCCAGCAGCCGAAAACATTCAGAAAGAAGCGACTAAGGGTGTACTGTCTCCTGTTGACCGAAGGAAGGCATCAGCTGCAAGAGACAAGGTGGTTAAATTGTGTGTCAGGCGATAGTCCATCACTAGCCACACCTGGTTAACCCTCCACATCACCAGGTCACACGTGTGCCTGAGAGCACAGGTGAGCACAGCAGGTTTTGGGAGCCAGAGACAGCTCCTCAGCTCGTGCCTCCACATCCACTTAATCCACTTCCCATTTTTAACATTCTTTCCTTGGCAGCATAAAAGATCTGCTAAAACCAAAAGCAGCCAATGACACTGGGAGTGCTTGGGACACAAAGCACCCCACCATGGTGGGGAAGCCACGGTCACACAGGTTCTGGTGCCCCTCAAAGGCAACGTGTTCATTCCCACAGCACAATGGCAGCTCACATCTGCCTGCCAAGATGATAACCAGGAATCCTGGTTATTTTGTCCCATTTTTACCAGCTAGAAAACACAAACACTTCCGACCAAAGACCCAACCACCCTCCCCAGGTGAATCCCAGGCCACAAAGCTACAGGATCAGACTTACTTCTGGTGCTGTGACTGCTGCATTTTTGGTTGTGTTGTAGCTCATCTTCAGGCAGGTGCATAGAGACTGGTTCCTCCAGGATACCCTCTTGCTGGCAAGAGCAGCAGCCTCTGTCCTCTCAGGGTGCCGAGAGTCCCAAAGTCATGCTTTCTCTGCCACCAGGTTATTACAGTAAAGCCACAAAGTGCTATTATGGCAGCCACGCTCTCTGAGGGTTTTGCTGCCTTCAAGGAGACAAGATGGGCTCAGATACCTCACATCAGAAGAGGGCTGTAGGCACCAGATCATTAGTGGGCAGATACAACCCTGAGTCAGAGCCGTGTGCCAGCCCTAAAAGGCAGGAGCTCAGGCATCATCGTGTATCCTGCATTTGCTAGTGGCTAAATCCAGTGATTAGTCAGCACGGAGAGCTGCTGAATCACTCTTCAAAGGCACCTATCTCCCTGCTGACATCAGCGAGGCAGCCTCTGAACAGCCTGGGCTGCTCTGCTGCTGACAGGACCCTGGGCTCAGCTTGCACAAGGCCTGAACAAGCTCAGAAATCCAGTCCCTGACCTGCCAGGGTGCACCTGCTAATACAGTAATAATATTCACATGCATAGCAAAACAATGCATGTAATCTTGTATTAGTTGTTCATATAATTTTTCTGATAATGTAATTTGAGATGTAATGCAGTATTTATATTTGGTCTTGAAAATTATTCATATATTTCAAAGTCTTTTAAACTTCTTTTTAATTCAGATTTTATCTCTCATTATTAATTGTTTGGGCATTAATTATTTTAGATTAAATGAATGTAGGCATTGATATTCATAGAAGACAAATGACATACTACGCAGATGAGACAATTAGCATGAATTACTTCAGTCAGCTTGAAGTCCCTAAAATCTCTTTTTTGATTAAATAAAAAAAATCACAAGATTAATATCATAATTTATTACAGTGATACTTTAACTTTTTACTGACCATGGCAGACTTCACCTGGTTAAATCTGAATTCTGTCAACCCTCATAGTAACAAAACCCAGTCTTAGAGATAAGGTGCTCTCCACAGGGGCCAAACAAAAGCTAATCAATATTTTCTAGCTAAAGGACAATCTTTGAGTCAAGATCTGTGCAAGGAAAATCTTTAGCCAATTCTTAGAGGAAACCAACTACTTAGAAATACATAATAAGCAATTAAACTTATTGCTTCAGAATTTAACAGGAGTTCTAAAGAGTGGCAATTATTTTCCCATGCTAGTGGATGAAAATAAGTGTAAACAGCACTTAAAAATGATGCACGAGACAGAAAATATTTGTGACATAAATCAGAAAAACAAATACAGTAAAACTCCTGCTCCTCTGTGATAAAACTGAACAAAAGGCATGTTGGTGTACAGGGGCTTTGTTCTTGACAGAATTTTGGTATTGTTCTAACATCTACATTGACAGAAAATGGCTGTTAAGCCCTGTGTGAAGAATACATTTAAATTTTTTCTTCTTTTCTGTTTTTTTTTAATATCTGAAATCAATTAAACAATAACTAAGAATTGATTTTGGAATGCTTAATCCTGTACATTTGTGCAGGGTTGTTTATTTTTTTTTAAGTAGGGTTTTTTTCCTTCTGGGGAGACTTAAAATATCATTGAAGAAAATCCTCAGGACTTTTCTTACCAAACAGTGGGATTTATAACAGAGAGGCAAATCCTCCTCTCGTTTTTTCAGAGGAGTGCTCCTGTCAAAGTCAACGACACTGCAGCATCCTTGAAAAGCAACAGAGCTCACACTGTATCACCCACTGGAGTCAACAGGAGTGCCAGGAGGATGATAAACAGAGCTATGTTTCAGAAGCACTTTAACACCTAAACAGAGACAAATTAGAAACACTTAGGGGAGGTGTGTACAGGAGAGGTTAATACAATTCCACAGAATGTTGCAGTTGGGTTCACATCTCCAATCTGTCCACTCATGGTGCGGCAAAAAGTCAATATATGTATTTCAAGAACCATCAGTAACTTTCCCACTAAATCCTGATTGTACTACGACCATGGGAGGCTTCCAAAAGATGCAAGTTACATCAAACAGACACATCTAATATGTCTGTGCTTGAAGACTGTGAGAAGGGCCCCATCTGACCACGAGAGGGAGAATTGAATCATACACATTGTTTATTCACAGACATTTCCATCTCAGACCAAGTTCACAAGGAGGGCAGTTCATAACTTCAGTATATTTGGGGACTCCAGGCACAGCACTGAGATCCCTGCTTGGATGTGCTCAGGGGAAGAGGGAAGAAAACCAAACACCAGAACCTCCCTTTTATGAAGGGATGTTGAAGCACAGTTAGGAATGCTGGTCAACAGGGAAACACCATTTGAAGACATACAGGGTATGAGCTTTCCTAAGGATCTTTGGAAAGATTCAGGAAAGCTGCCACAAATTTTTTGCAGATGCAGCCGTGCTTTGTGGTTTCCACCTCAGAACAGGATCCTGGTGTTTCTCTCCTGGGACTAGCTACTTCTGAAGTGCCACTGGTGCTCCAAAGTCTGTATGGGTGGCTGGCTAATTTTGATATAGACTTCTAGATACTGGGTTTAGGTCCTAACACTTCTGCTTGTTTGGATTTTGCCAGTCCTCTTCCTCATATGGAAGACAGCAACAGTTATGACCCCAGTCCCCCAAAAACTTCAGAGATCCTGATGACAGTATTTTCAACAAATAATGTGGACACTGAAACATGATCTTTTCCTCAAGTCTGCAGACCCAGAGTTTGCTGATAACGCCTTTTCAGGCCCACTGCAAAGTTCATCTATTTTCTGGCTGCTGGAGAAGTCACAAATTGAGGAATGTATTAGGCTGTCGTGAGAGGTTTACGTGTACTACATTTATTGCTGCTGATAGCAATAACTAAGAACAGTCCCCACTGCACAGGACTTTGCAGATCTGCAATAAGTTCTTGTGTTCTGGTCAAGTTTCAGTGCTTGGAGAAGTGCAGAGTAATGGATGTAAATAAATAAATTGCAACATGTGGATTTTTTCACCCAGCTTCAAAACATACTCCTATTCCTCATTTTTCAGGATCAACCATTCCTCACACTCACTCCTGAGGATTTGTTTTATTTACAGAAGAACTCATAACCATATGAAAAATTCTGTCTCAAAGCTGTCCAGAGTTATTTGTGACTGGAATAATCACAGACCAGTTATGAGAAATTTGAGGCAGTATTAAGTATAGAGCATGTTTTGTTTGTTGGCCTGGAAGTCTGGACCTTTTACTGTACTCGAATACATTATGTAAATCTCTAGCCAGCAAAAGGAGATGGGAAGAAAGCTCTGTTCAAGCAAAGCACGTCACAGCAGATGTGACTGGGTCCCAAACCTTACATGTCAGCAGACAGATCTGGAAACCCCATTCCAAGCCAACAGCAGTTTTTTAACCTACTGATGTTTAATGAACATCTACTTATCTTCAAAACAAAACCACATGATGCACATTCTCCTGCTTTGGAGGCATGTAGCTAATTTTTCTCCATTGGATTTTTTTTTCCTTAGAACACAGCTAAAATCTAATTCTACTCACAAAAGCCAGCCTGTATCTGACACATAACAGCAATATGGGAACACCTGAGCCACATTTCCTATGCCACTGCAGCTGCAACAAAATTAATGAGCTGACCTATCTCAGAAGGGAGTGAAAACAAACTTTTCCTGCACAATAGCAAAAGCTTTGTTCAGAAGTAGGTCTACTTACATTGTTTCATACTACAGAGTTATACACACTTAAGCATAGGAGAACATTTTGAAGTCCAAGACACAGAATAACAACTGCCCTATAGCATGCACATGTATACACAGCATATATGATATTATCATACAGCACACAAACAATCCCAGCAGCTACAAAGGTGTATGCACACATTTCCAGAGCTATATATGAGACCTCTAAAGCCCAAGAACCCTCCCTAGCACACACTCAGGGCCTGTTCATGGACAGTGCATCCCAGACAAAGGTGCAGCATGTCCTCAGAGCTATGGGGCAGGCCATGGCATGGGGCTGGCACGTGCCTGCCCATGTCCCTGGAGCAGGGCATGCAGGACAGGGCTGGATCCACCTCCCTGATCAAAGGGTTCCCCCACAGGCTGAAGGGGAAAGGTCCTGCCCCCAGGAACTGCCAGCACTGCCATAGCAGAATCAGTTTATTACTTTCTGGAAGCTCAAGAATCTGCAAAGAAGTTATAATGAGTTTTACAAGTCCTGCTGAAAGCAGAGGTTCTCAATGGACCAGTAAAGCTGGCCAGTGATACTAGAAAATACCAATGCCAGCACTTCTGATAAGCAGGTTAGCCTGCAATGCCTCAGCTGCTATCCTTGGTGTCACTAACTGCTTCATCCTGAGTGTAATTGACTCCAGGGGAAAACAAAAGAGGGGATTTTGTTTTGTTTTGACAAATCCACTGCAAGGCACCACACTAAGGTGCCAAAGGCTACTTTGTATTTACAATGCTGATGATAGGCACAACTCAGAAGTTTCCTGACCTCAAGTACAAACACAACATGAAAGGTGATATATCAAACTGACACTATCACAGCTAGGAAAAAAAAGAAAGAAAAGAAAAGAAAAACACCTCAGATTTATACCAGGCTTGCCTGCCTAGCATAAATACTAACATCAAGCTTGCAGGCTTTGTTATATCACTGCTTAAAAGTGTGTGATACAGCACAAGGGCAAAACAGTACAAAACCAAATTGAAAGTGTTTCCAAACACAAACTTAGAGGAGGAAGAGGAAGAAATTTGCTGAACCCAGAAAGGAACTTCAAGTTCACAGAAGTAACAGCACATTCAGGCCTCCAGTACCTTCCCCTTTGTCTTCATGCCTCATCTTACCTCCAACCTGCAGGCTGTGGCATCCCTGCTTATTGCTCCCACACTTTTTTTCCCACACCCTTGTGCATGTGTGAGTCCTAGCCCTGCAACAAAGGGTTTCAAGCCCTTAAAACACACATCTCCCAAAGAGTCTCCGTACCTCAGGCTTCTTTACACTGAGGCATTGATAAAAACACTACTACTAAAAAGCCCAAAACAAAACAGGCTTCCTCCCTCCATAAAAAAAAAAAAAAGTTCTTGTTGGTTATCTGGAACCAAATGGAGTGATCCCATACTCAGACTGGCCCTCACTCCCTCTGTACATTTGGGGAAGTTTAATTTTTAGGAAAGAGCACTCATGGATTTTGAGCTGTCCCTCAATCAAGTCCAACAGCACAGACAAGAAGCTGCTCACTGTGCTCCAGGACATTCCAGTACAATTGAGGCCAAAGGGAACTTTTTTTAATAATAAAAAACTGGGGACAGATAAAATAGCACTACACAGCATCTAAATGAAAGTAATAATGAACAGAAGAATTTGCAGTTGTAATTGTATTTAATGTCTAAATGACCCATTTGGAGAGAGACATTAAAATAAGTCACTCACTTTATAAAAGATAAAATAAAAGCATTGATCATAAGTGTGAACACAGTAAAAGCAGACATGTATAAAATAAAAAATTTTAGTGCTTTTTATAACCTTTCATACAGACTAGACTAATTGTGGATATTTTGAAAATAATAATGTTAATAACACAGAGATAGCATTGCATTTCCTCCAAAGAACATACATTTGAATGACAATATTTATAATATGAGCTCTGTATTGTAATTTAATTTAACCATGAAACCAATTTCTGCCTTCAACATTTTATGTTTTACAGTATGAAACAGAACATTATTTGCTATAATGTAGTTTATTTAACCTTAACCTGATGTGGTGCAACAGTGAATACAGATACACTCAAAATGTTAATAATATGACACACTGAGCTGATTAAAATTTCAATTGTGTTTCCTCCATCTCCTTTGGAAAGTTAATGAATTAATGAATCTTTAAAGGACAGTCAGGGAGGCCTTAAAAAGAAGATGCCTTTTTGAGTAAGGAGAGAAAGTGGCAGATTACAACTTAATGGCTTCAGAATAATGGTAATTTCCCTATTTTCTTCACTTGCCTTAGCTCAGCTAATGGCTTCATTAGTGTCCACACTCTCAAACGAATAATAGAGGACCATGTCACATCCATCTTAGTCACATCACAATAAAACCGTTAAATACAATTCAGCTACCTGCCTTCTGCCAGTCTGGGCTGCAAGGCAGAATTAGCAGCACAATCAATACGGAATCCTGTTATTAGATTTTTTTCCCCTTTAAAAAAGAAGTATATCATCAGGTATAATCATGCAGTGCTATTTAACTGCAGTGCACATTTTATGCTGATTAGATAACTAGAATTACTCAAAATGGACATAAAAGGAAGGGGAAAAAAATCTGCTTACTTTACACCTATACATCAAAAAATGCACCAAAATTCTGGCTCTGTATTTGATAAAACTGATGGGTTACCTCAAAGTCACCACAGATGTATCACATTTTTCATGACATCCCCTCTACCAAATCATTTCACAAACCAAGCTAATTAAGCAGCTAAAAACCTTCTTGGCTTTAGCTACTTCTATCTTGGGAGAAAAGATTCCATTCAACCAATTAAAATTTTTTTGGAAAAAATTCAGTGTAACTGAATGTAGCTCCATCAAAAGATATCAAGCCTGATGCAACAAGTTCACAAACTGATCTTAGCACTGTAAAATCAAATGGGAATTATGATTTTTTTTAATATGCTAAACATTTTTAATTTTCCAAGTAGTTGAATTTAAATTATTTTGTGGTCGTTAGTTTTAAACTTGATTTAAGCAGCACTGTGCTTTTTTTACTCATTATATGGTTTGGCTACTCTGTGCAACATGAAATCTCTGCTCAAGCGAATTTTTTTCTCATTATATACATATTTTGCACAACAAATAATATGCAGACTTTTTAACAACAGTGGTTGAAACATGCACACTTGGCAAAATCTAACGCACAAGTACTATTATTCCCTGCTTTTTATCTTTGGAGCCCAAAGGAGCAAGCTCCAACTTCTACCTTGCTGAACTGCAGCTGGCAGCAGCACATAAGTAACAGGCAGAGGAAAATGGCCTGTTTAATATATCAGGAAAATCTCAAATGCTTCAGGCAAGATTTTGTTCTCAGATCCACACCACAGATCCCAACTCCAGCGCTCTGCCCCTTCTTGACCCAAGTATCTAACGCTACCAAAAACTGCTATGGACATGTAGAGGCAGAGCTTTATTGGATCATACCAATCTAAGGCAGGATTTTGCACAAAAGGATTCCTGGACTGATTCCCCAATTCTCTACATAACCCTGCCATAACCACATCCAACTGACGTCCAGGAAGAAACTGCTTTGTAAATCTCAGCACACATGACATGCCAGGTATCCACACTTGTCAGCGGAATAAATTTTTCTGACAACATAAATCTGATCCCACTGAGAAACCTTTTTAAAAATACATTATTGACTGAAAATATTTATATGCACCACTTTTCCTGTTAGCAAAGGTAATATATTAACTGCTTTGCCATTACCACAAGTAACTGTAGGCCTAAGAGAAAATATTTCTGTATGCATGCTATATATCCATTTCGAATTAAAACATGATGCCAATATTATACTAAATCACAACAGAAGCCTCAGTCCTAAACAGATCTTGAGTGACACCTGCATTCTAATTTTTTTTTTTTACGAGCAGTTTGTCAATGATGAGACTTTAATGAGAGGTACTGCTTTCAAAATATGCAGCTATGGGTAAACATAAAATATTCTCTATTTATCATTTCAGTTCTTAGTTGTTATTGTACAAATAATTAAATGAATTCTAACAGACAGGTAGCAGGGATACAGATCACCTACTTCTTGTCTACCTTAGGATACTAAAACCTTACATTTAAAAACCAACTCATAAAATAACCACAACCCCAAACCTCTCAGGGTGATTCTCAGATCAGTTCACAGCTCACCAGGGAAGGATTGACTCCCACTGTCCAGGTGTGCCACCTTGGCCTAGGCAAATTCTCATCAGAATAAAGGAGGAAAACACCAAAAATACACTTGCCAGTCGAACCTCAGAATTTACTTCATTACATCATGGCAGGCTGCAACTTTCTCTAATACATGTTAGGGTCCTAATTAGTTCTATGACTGAGCACAGAGAACAGGGCAAAACCAATAGGTATCAACTCCAGATGCTGTTCTGGGATCAGCACTAGAGCATTACCAAGCCCAGACACTCCAGATACCACACTTATTGTCTAACATTAAGTGGACACAAAATTGCCTATGCTTTAAATAAAAAAAATAAAATTGTACACATAATTGATGCAGAATATTCAAAATACACAGAAGTAATTTTAACATTTACTTTTATAGGCATCCTTAGGAGTTCCAAGTGAACTTTTTCTTGCTCACTGCCCCTTTAAGATTTCTGCATCACCCCCTCTTTCATTTAATTGCCCGTAGAAAGAATATTTACCGCAGTTAAAAGATGCAGGAGGGAGATTACAATTTGTAGGTAAGTTAGGCAAGGAAGATGCATTTGCAACTTTTCTGCTTAAACTACCACAGAAACCAGTTTTACACAGAGTAGAGGTCCCCTCAGAGTAAGCTTGGTTAGCATGCAAGTACACTATCTGCCTAAACTCTGCTTTTCTGATTAAAGTTTTGTATTTAATTAAAATTGTCTTTAATTAAAATGCAAATATTCTAGGACTTTAACAATAAATTGTTTACACTAGACTGAGAAACAGCCCTCAAAGGCTTTGGGAAAAAAATAGTTTCAATTGCAAGCTGTATATTCAAACTTCACTGCTCAATGAAAATGGGTAAAGATCCTTTTTTCTCCTATTGGCTTAATCTTTTTTAAACAAATGGAATGATATCCCAATTTGTATCTAGAATTCACATAGAAAACAATTCCCAAAGTTATTGGCTGTTGAGTAAGTAATTAGGCCAGTTCAAAACATCTATTGTGTTTGAAACAATTCCTTTAGCCAATTTTGCTAGGAAATGATACTGACACCACAAAAGAATTGCCAGTTAAATGAATGACAGCACAGCCCCTTCCCTGAGTGATAAACACGGAGTGCGCCTGTGTGCACGCAAGGATCCATCTGCATTATCCCTGCACCAGAAACATCCTGCTCAGGGTTCAAAAATAGCCATTCTGTTTACAAAAGAGCAGGGTTTAGATACAGCAGATATATAGCCTGCTCATTTCTTTCTTTAAACAAACACAGAAAGACTCTGCACCCCAGGTTTTGATTTAGCACAAGGCAGATTATGTGCTCTGCAGCATCAACAATCCTTTTCTGTACAGAGTGCTGGGGCTCACAGGTGAATTATCCTTATGACCATTTCATAACCATCCTCCACTGGGAATAAAATCGAGCCTTTGTATTTCATCTGACTTAATATCTTGAGAACTTCAATTTTTGTCCAGAGAAACTTAAAACTGAGCTCTTAGCACTCTAGTGCAGTAACAAAAACTACAGTAATGCACGGCTTGGAAAGAAATTTACCAAATCCCAAACCTTCCACAATTAAAAAAAAAAAAAAAGTAAACAGTGCTTGGAAGGTTTTATGGTTCATTAGCAAAATACTGCATTATGCTCATCACCATATCCCTGTTCAAACACTGAAGAGCAGTGATATAAGTTAAATGAGGTAGTAACATTTAAAGTTTGAAAAATCCACTTCCAGAAGCCAGTGGAACAAATCATATATGGGAACTTTCTAACTGGAAGTACTTGCAAGAATAATGGTATGAATATGACCTCTGTGGAAGTAGCATAAAGTATCCTCATTCCTGCAGAGAAATTCTTACAAAGACCCACTTGCTATAAATTTGAATTTCCTAAATTCATTGCAGATCTGAGAAACCAAAATGAAATAAATTACCACAGTTTGACACCATCTCCTTCATCACAGTAATTCCAGATTTCAGTATAAAAGCCATTACTTAACTTGCACGCCATAATTTACACACTCTTTTACACAATAATTTTTGATCCAAGAAAAGATTCATTTTCCTTTTATAATTATCTCGTGTCAAAGTCTTTAACCTTTTCATCTGAAAAGCCAGAGCTGGATATGTTTCCAGAAGGAAACATATGCCCTGAATTCAGCTCCTCTCTTTGTGCCATGGCAGGAAGAGGCTGGACATGAGCAGAGAGCAGCCAAGGAGAGCAGCCAGGTCTGCACATCAGGGCACCAACAACACCAACACCCAACAACAGCTGCCTTCCAAACCCTCTACAGCAAAACCATCCATTGTAGTGAATAAAACCTGTGTCAGCCCAACATGAAGTTGTAAGTACAGCACGAGAACCACCTAAACCACAGCGGTGGCAACTGTCGATTTGCATAATTTATACAAATTAATGTAGATTCAACGATTAGCATTTCAAGAGGGTTTCCTGGTGCCCAGGGAAGGCTGGTGTGAGCCAGGGCAGCCTCACCTGACATGGTGCCCGTGCCACGGGGTTTGTCCACGCACAGGCACCCAAACCACGTCCTTCCCACATCATGCGGCTGAGGTACTTTGGGTACTTCGTTCTGGTGCTTCTCCAATGTTATGATAAAGATAGAATATTGCTCTATCTTCCTAAAATTCAGACAACTTCACTAGATGCATACACACTTGTCTTTTCAAAATAGCACTTCACAGGCACAGGCAGGAAGCCTGGGCTGGCTCCAGCAACTGCGGGCTCACTTCAGAATAGCCCCCAAAACCACAGGTTGTCTGAAAAAGAGCTGCTCCATCTCCACCCACATTTGGCTCCCCAGTGGACTGCTGTACCAGCAAGGCATCCTCATCATCATTCTTCATCACATACATGTGGCTGTACCCTCATTTCACATTTCCATCACTTTGGGAACACACCTTTCTGCACCAAGGGCAAGAGGCCACTGTATAAAACTACATGGTCTGTGTGGACTTGCTTCCACCTGAAATTGTCCAGTAAAATGAAAAAAAATTATTTTAAGTGATACAGCAATTATGTTCCCCATTCCTAAAAAGCACACCATTCTGTTACAGGGCCAGCCATTAGCTCTTACTTCAGGCACCTCTGCTGCCTCAGGAACAGACTGCTCATTTTTAGCCTGTTTCCAATTTACCCGCTGGCAGAGGTGCGCAAGAAGTCTCTAGCAATGGAGTTGCAAACCCACGTCAGTATAAATTTCCTTTTTCAGAAGTTTCAATCTTGTTTTATCAGAGACCAGTGCCTGTGCTGAGGAAAGCCTATAATGATTTCTCTTTTTCAGGCTTATTCTAGAATTGCATCTATTTTGGGGTTTTGTTTAGATCTGTCGCAGCTTTCGTCCCGTTGATCATGTTGTTTTTCTAACCCGCCCTGAACATCTGTTGGCTCTTTCTGAGGCTGCATAATCCTGGTTTTTTTCTTTCCTTATGTATTCCACTGCTATCAGCTGGCTGTTTTTCTGGGTTTTTATTTTTCAGTGTACATTTTATTTCTTTTAGTTTGGGAAAAAATATTGTTTTAAAAGCATTGATTCTTTCTGGCCTCATGTTATCCTGCACAACAAATTCATATCCGCCACAGCTTTTGTTTTGTTCAGCTGGTTTGTTCTTTTTTTTTGTTTCTGCTTGTTTTTCTTTAAAAAAAAAAAAAGCATCAATATAAAAAATCAGGTTCAGCACACCTAAAGGTGGAGTGAGAAGACGATGAAGGATCTTGTTTTCATAATGATAAAAATCAGTACTTATAAAAGATACGGGGCTGGCAGCCCTGCAGAAAACAGAGCGAACACCGTTTAACCACAAACCAGACACACACACTCTCAGCAGGACCACTGCAAGCACTGAAAGGGGAAACAACAGTCAAGCCTTGGCCTCCTCGCCGGGCCTGCCAGCGAGGGCAATCATTAGTGCCAAGCGTGGGGGTGGGTTTTTCTTGACGCTGACATTGGGAATTGTTTGGAGACTGCAATTATTTAGCATAGCCTAACAAACAATTATCAGATGGCAACAGCTTCTGGTCACTACCAGGCTGGACTGCATTCAAGCCTAAGAGAGACATGTATCTCCTCAGCCAGCAAGTCTCCCTACCCAGTGATTACAGAACAAGTAAGATTTTGAGGTTGACAAGAGTCCCTTTTAGCAGCATTTGGATTATAAAATTGCTCTGACTCACTGCAGCGTATTGCTCCCTCTTAATTAACAGAGCTGAACTTTGTACATGTCTAGACTTCCTCCTGCAGAATGGCAGATTTTGGACTCCATGAATATCATTTGAAGTCATATTATTTACAGAGCCTTTATTCATTTCAGTCATTTGTTTCAAACATATTTTCCACAGAAAGAAAAAATGCACCAACTGCTGGGCCATTTAATCCAAACTTAACAGTTAAGATGTTTTATTCAGCATTTTAAAAAGGATTGTCTTAGGGAATTTTATGTGCTGCATTTCTAATGTTAACTTTACAGATTGTAAAGTGCCTTGGGATGCACTAGCATGAAAGGCATTAAGGTATTGCAGGATTTAAGCAAATGTGCATTGCACTAAAAAGAACCTTTTATGAAAGCACATACAGATAAAAACCACAGTAAAGCTAGTGTTTATTAAGAGATGTTCAGATTTATTTCTTAAAGCAAAACTATTTTCCTCCTCCACTGGCAAAAACGATCCTTTTCTAAATTAAAAATTTTTCTTCCAGTACTGACATAAAATTGTTGAAATTTTATACTTTATAGAAGAACGTATTTTCCCATTCAAATGTTTAGTCTTTAAAAAACTCCACTGGATTCACATTAAAAAAAGGCTTTTTTTTTTTTTTCCTAAAAAGTAGGATTTTTGGTTTGTGGGAGGTCAGTTTTCTCCTATGACTTATTATTAACAAATTAATTAACTATATTAATTAGCTTGGCTATTGTTACAGGATTTTATGGGTACAAAGAAGGATGAATCATACATTTTGATCCATGCTTCCTATTACTATCAAAAAGTTGCATTTCAAATACAAGAAAAAGCTTGTACAGCTAAATCCCTTGACATGCCTGGAAATCACAGAGTAGGCTTGTACACCAATCACTTATGAGAGAGGATTTAATGTCAGTGGGTGAAGTTCAACACGGCGAGAAGGAGCAGCATTAACACAGCCAGAGCAGCCTTATCAAGGAGAGGTGGGGTACTGTATCAGGCTTTATCTCCACCCTTTAAGTGGGAGGGTGGATTTGATCTTCACCACTTCCCTCCCTGTTTTATACCTTTGTAACACCCAAGTACTCCAGCTCTGTGGTCTCAATCCAGAGACTATTACAGCCTGTTAAAAAAGTATCACTCGATTTTAAAAGGATACAGATAAAGCCCAAAGAAAGTGTCATGGATTTCAACACATAGGACTAAACACAAGATCAAAGTTTAAGTGCAGAATATATATAATATTATTCCAAAAAAAAAAAAGTAACGCTGCTGGAATTCCTATCACTCTAACATCAGAAGAGAAGCAACAAACAACTTTATAAGGCCAGATCCACCTTTTCATTAAAATTACATTAAAAATAAAACGTGGTGAAGAAAGTTAAAAAGCAGCATATGACTTCTACCAAGGAGGGAAGGATTAGTTGTCCTTTGCATTCTAAGTTTGAAAGTTAATATGACAGTCACAATACCTACTCATAGCCTCAGATCTTTTGTGAATGATAGGAACATTTTCTCAAAGGCTTTCAGCTACAAAATAGCCCTCAAACAGATTTGTTTCTCTAGAGCACCTGTAATTCAAAAACATTACTGATAAATAAAGCTGAAAGCATTAATTTTATTTATAAGTGAAAAATTTCAGATGACTGCACTGAAATCCAGTAATATTCTGTTTCAAGAAAAATAGTGGAGCTATGTACTCTAATCACAGTGGGTCATAAAACTGAATTAAAGGAACAAGATACTGTTTTAGCTAATGATGCTTTTTAACTACCTCTCATGCCTTTCAAGTACTATGGCATTTTCAGTTACATATTTGCCACATTTTGTTTTCACACAACTGCTTTTTCCACTCAAGTTCAAAGCAAGATCAACCCATTTAACTTCATCTATACTTCCACTGTAGGCATTGAATACCCATCTCAGCCTGTTCCTCACAGATGCATCTCCTTGTGAAAAAAATCCAGACAATGTATGTCAGCAAGGTATCCTTTGCCAAGCCACAAAGACCACATCTCAGTAGCTCTGAGATGTGGAATAACTCTGAGAAATGGAAATACTAGTGTCTACATATTTTACACCTGGATTCATCCATATTTCTCCAGTGCTTTGTCCATGCATTATTGAAAAGACAGTTTTACTGAGCAACAGGCTACATAGCAGGTTGAAACAATCAATTGTTCTTCCTGTGATGGACTTCAGACTGGGAGAGCTGCACATTCCAACTTTTGGCTGCTCCCATAAACTACACCTTAAGCCCTGTCGAGGCTTAAGACAGAGATCTGGGTCTTCCCAGATATACAGTTATCCATGTTTCTATTTTCTATCTAACAAAGCTGTCAACCAAAAGAGGCTGATGGAGACACTTCCCCTGTCACCAGGCTGCCAATCGAGGCATGACTGCAGTTACTTTTACTCTGATGTGGTGTAACGTACAGTTGTTACTACAAATACAGCCCCTTTCTTAAACCCAGCTTTTTATAAACTGTGCACCTGTGCAAGTTCAGAAGAGCAAATCTGGGGACTCCATGACAAGCAGCCCTGATTCCCAGACTCGATTTGAGTATCACGCTCAAATATCACTGTCTGAAACTGCAGCCACACACAGCACCTTCCACCACAGCCCTTCTCTTTGTCTGTGTGTTTATTTTACACTAATCACTAAAACATCACAGCACAAAGTGTTATGTTATCTCTGTATCCATCTCAATATCTATAATTACTTTCTCTTTTGTAAAAACTAGGACAGGGAGTTGTAGCCCTCAAAGATTACAGATACCCATCTTCCTAAGCCTGACTAAGCCTAAACACACAACAATTATAAGATGGTAAACAGCAGTAATTGTACACTAAATGTCTTTTTAAAGAGCCAAATGTGCACTTAAAGTTTAACTCCCACTCACTGCTGCTCTAGAACAAACAGTAAATTAGTGAATACAAAACTAAAAAAAAAAAAAAAAAAGAAGCCCTGCAGCATGTTCCTCAGGCAGGAAGTAATTCTATTTCCCCCCCTCTTTTTTTCAACCTTTGTAGACATAATGCAGGATAGTTTCAATAAAGCACTGCCTGCAGTAAAAGCATGTGATGATCTTGCAATCCAAACTAAAGTGTGATAATTACCCTGCATTAATGGAGAAGGGGACACACAGAGAAATAAACGACCCTCACCCTGCAAAGAAGTGCAGCTGTATTCTAATTTATCAACAGTCAATTTATTACCTTATGTACTTTCAGACTGTGGGTTTTTATTTGCACCTGTATGTCTCAGTAAAGTGCAGCTAGTTTCATGACCATTACAAGCAGTTAAAGCTTCCTCTTTTCACTGGAACAGGTGGTGTGCACAGGGCAGAAAACCACTCAGCTACTTTTATCCCACGTGCATCAAAACCAGCTCTGAGGTATCACTCCAGCCCCTTTCTCAGTGACATTACAGACACCTAAGACACTGCACAAGTCTCTTGATACATTTGCCTTTTCTGGATTGGTGGGAGATTGCTTTGGGAGTGTTTTGGGAAGGAGAATAATACCTAGCAAGAATGTACACAGAAGTCAGTCCCTAGAAGCATGACTGAGATGACAGTGTACAAGTAGAGGAATAAGGGATTCCTCAACTTCCTTCTGGAAGTGGCCAGACCTGAGCCAGACAAAGGAAGAACCTTGTTCTGCCAGGGCCACTTGATAGGCAGAGGACACCAGTTTCCAGAGCTGTTTGCCTTACCCATGAACATGTGTAGAGATAAGGGGGAAAAAGAATTAAAATATCTTACAAAGTAATAAAATGTAGCTGTGAAATGATAAAAGCTGATTGTTCTTTCAGCATGTTACTGTGTGACAGCTCTCCTAACAATTAAAATGAAGAGGTTCTGTGCACTAATGGCAATGTCTATGGCATACATAAAATATACTATAAATATTCCAGCATGCCCAAGAATGTCTGTGACATTTGTTGCTAAGAGGTATCATGTTTGCTTCTTCCATGTCCATTTCCATGTCTCCACTTATAATACTGAGCACTTAACCAGGAAATTCCCTCCTCCGAAGTAAAAGAAGAACATTTTAATACTGATACAATTTTGCTTGGACATATGAAAGCTATTTGAAGGGTCTTTATGCATCTTCACAACTACAAGGCCCTGGAAGGTCTCTAAAGCCAAGTGTATACTCCAGTGTCCATTCTGCAAACACTCAAGAGTGAGGCAGAGAGAGATCATCTGCCCAAAGGTTCCACCCAAAGCAGGGCACCCTCTAACTCCACAACTACCCTACACCCATTACACTGGTGGGTGCTGTTATTTATTTCCCAACATTTACTACTGTAATAATGTCAGGAGACAAACAGGCCACACTACTCTGTGCCAGACAAACGGCTACAGAGGGATTCCACTGCAGCACAAAATCTGCAAGAACTAACTGTCCTCGCATAAAGTGTCACAGGACAGGGGAGAAAGGCAGAAGATATTCTGAAAACTTTGAGTTTTTCTGTTTTAGGAGTAAAACTTGAATATTTGAAGCCTCCCCAAAAGGGTTAGATTATTTATTTTGTTTTGAAGCATACCATCACTTTGAATATAGCAGTTAAGCAAATCAGCACCTGTCAAGTCTACTGAACTACTCTCTATTTAACCAAAATTTACATTTAGTTCAGTCAATTAATATAAGCCTTATCAGGCTCATGATAATTAGCACACTTACTAAGAGAAGTAACAGCAGTAGTTGTAGTTGGGCCTCACCAGAGACCCCTATCTGATCTCACCTAGTGATCTACTTGCTTTTGTATTGCCAAGGAGACCCACTTTTCCTGCTCTTAAACCAGACAAATTACTGTGACAAGAAGCAGGCTTAGGGTAGCTTCCATTCACAGATCACTTTAAGTACTTTACAGGTCATGTGCTATTAAACTACTTACTTTATCAATTTCTTTTGGCTTATCCAAGGCTAAACTGTTTTAGTTGGAGGAGGAGGACTTATTTTGTGTTTTGTTTTGCTCTCCTTTTTTTCATTATTCTTCCCTTCCTGTTTTATTTTTACCATGAATAGTTGAGAGCTGTTGGACCAAAAATAATTTTAATCAACAAGGAAAATAAAAATAAACTTTTGCTTTCCTTTGCTTCACATATATTGCTGAAGTGTGCTTTAACACAGGCAGACTTCTTTAAGCAAGTATCACTTGGAGCAATCAGTAAGGCCACTTTTTGGCAGCCTGTTTTAAAGGTTCAATGGCATTAACAGACAGGTACAATTTGGACTCTCCACACAGAAGATGCCCTCTTGCCTGTCATTCCAGAACTTTAGGAATTTCAACAAGAATTGTCAAATCCCACATCATTGCTTATACACATACACACTTTTTTGTGACTCTCTTGAACTGCAGGGTCATAAGGGTATAATTTTCAGTGCAAAGTAGTGTTTTAAGAAAATAGTTACTCAAAGCATAATTGCTGGGGTTTTTTCCCCCAACTTGAACTGATAATTTTCCTTTTCTCTTAAACTCATAACCATAAAGCCACATCATTGTCCAAATTATTCTGAGAATAAGGCTAAAAGTTAATATACTTTGACAAAATTAGCCACTGCTTTAACAATAAAGGGAGTATTGTGCTATCCTTCACTTATCACTATTCTTAAATATTTGATATTACATAAGATCTGGAGAAAAATGAAATCCATAAATTACACTGTGGCATATTCTACAGGCAGGCAAGAGACTTTGAAGAAGGTGAGACAGAGCTATAAACCAAAAGTCAAATCAGAAACTGAACCTTCATTTTAGATTGCCAGGCTTTTTAACATTCAAGATAGACTGCAAACATTATTTTAACATTCTCTATTTTTGTAAGAGTACCTACAAGAAGCAGAGACAATTTAATACAAGCTGAGTTGAACTTTAGTGAAGGTGTTTCCAGGCTATGTTTTTAAAAACATACTTGAAAGACTGGCAGAACAATCCAGTGCTCTGGTATTTCCACAAATTCAAAACAATGAGATACTTAAGACTCTATTCACACACAAAAAAAATAGAAAAAAGAAAAAATGAAGAGGAAAAATGGAGACTTAAATGTCTCTAAGTGGAAGAAACATTTCTCATTTCAACTTTAGCACTTTACTACTGATATACAATGAAAAAAGTGCTTGTATATAACCCAGCCATGTCAGCAGCAAAATGAATCTCTGGGCTGTGCAATGATCTAAGAAAATCTGAATGGGCATATGGGAACAGCTCATTTTGCAAGACCTCTGAAACCAACCTACTGATAAACACCGGAGGGTGCCTGACTGCCTGAATACTCTCATGCTTATTTGTTGTTATTCTTATTCATTACTGAGTCATTATTATTATTTAAGTGCCGACAATGCACTTGTGAACCAGAACAGATGCAAAATATCCTGTGCTAATGAGAAAATCAAAGCCTTTCTCATATTAGCAATTTCATATTATAGGACCTCTTTATTTTTGCCAATAAAGCACAAAAGTAATTAATACAGCAATATTTTCTTATTGTTCATGAGTAAAGCAAGTAAAACTGCTCAGATTCTGCTTTGGCTCTCACCCCTACCAGCACAAAATACAATAAATACTATTGAAGAATTCCTACTAAGACAGCTGCCAAATAAAATACAACAAAAATCTCTCATAAAAAGCTGTTCTCTGTTTATTCAGAGATAGAGTCAGTATTCCTCACTGAAAATGAACAGTGTGGCACTGCTCTTTCATATTTAAATACTTAAGCTGTGTCTTATTGCTGTAACCATCTCAGAGGATAAGTTTTTAACTGGAGGCAGGAAGGTGATATTAGTCCTCGGTGTATTACCAAACTGTGGGTCCATTCTTGAATAACAATTAGAACAACAGATAATGAGCCAACACTTTTCACCCCCAAAATTATGCTACTATATACACAAGGAATCTGACAAATACTTCCATTTAAATATTGGTGCACACAGAAGATGTCAGGTTTGGATATTCTCTGATGGCAGCAATGGATGTGGGCTGCTGCCATGTCCAGCTCCAGGATGACACCTCCAGCAGTCCAGGTTTGATGTGAAGGAGGGTGGCTGAGGAAGGCTCCCTGCAAAGTCAATCTCCCCCCAGTGCTGCTGGAGCTGTGTCTGCTTCTCATGACCACACAGGTTTTAAGCAAGGTCACAGATACTAGAGCTGCTTCATTGTGTGTAGGTAACCCTACAGCAGAGGACACTTCAATTTAGCTGAGGAAGTTTCCATTTGGGTAGAGTGTCCTGTATCTTGCCCTCAGCAAACCAACCTGTGCACACTCCCCAGATCTGGCTACAGAAACCCTCCACCTCAGCAAACATTACTGCCCTTTTGAGGACCGTTCTGCATCATGGGAATGCATATGACCAAATCACTTTCATGAAAAGTAAAGGGTTTTTCCCTTCAATTTCAGTAAGGAACATGACTTAAGTACAAAATGACTCAGCCATGACTGCAGGGCTCAGCAGTGAGCACAGCACTGCTGCAGAGACACTGGCCAAGGCAGAGCAGAGCTAAGCCCTGCTGTCACTTCTCCTAAAACAAAGCATGAAGAACAATATATGAGTCTTAAAGTCTTGTTCAAGAAGCTTGCTGGAGTCAGAGACAGGCCCAGTCCTGTGCTGGGAGTCAAATACTTCTGTGTAAACTCTTTGGCAGCCCAAGCCCAGCACAAGCCCTCTTCCCACCCCAGTGCTCCCACTGTGTCTGCAACCAAAGCCTGCAGGAGGATCCCTGACCTAGAGAGGAGCCTGACCACACGTTTTATATCAGAACACTCCCACCAAATCAAAATATGTGGGCAAAGCAGCCAAGATTTAAATGACAGAGCCAGTTAAACTAAAACATGTATCAACAATGAAAATGTAAATGATGTTTTGTCCTCAGCAAGTCCTCAGAATGGGGAACGGAGATCCTCAGAAGCTGTCTTGACTAAAAAGACAACCAAAAGAGCTGGATAGTACCTTCTAGTTGAACACCAGGATCCAAGACAACCTCATGTTCAGAAGACCAAGTCTGGCCCTAAACAGTCAATAGGATTAAATAAAAATTGCAAGATCCTTACATACAAATAAGAAAACATCTATGGAAAGATCTACTGATACTACTTTTTGAAGGTCTACAACTGCTAGTTGTAACAGCAGCATCCTGTCAACGACACACATTTCAACAAAACGAATAAAATACACAAACAAGAAATAAGCCTCCCAGCACCAGTGGACAAAAAATGCCTAGATTTCCATTAAATACTAATCAACATCCATGCATCTGAACTAGAAGAGTGTTTTTAAAACCAGTGGAAGTGTGACAGATGAATGACAGTTGATCATAAGTGACAATTCACACTGAAGTCCAGAGGAATGCTCAGCCTTCACGTCCCCTTAAATCAGCCCTGAGTTAACACCCACTCATCATTCTGTGCACACTCAGTGCCCAGTGACACAGGCACACCCACAGTGAAGGGCTGGGGGTACTGGAGCACTTGCTGAATTCTGACACACAAACACACACATGGCCATGCTGCTAGAAGCCATCACTTTCAGATTTTTGACAGTCACCTTTTGCCCACATCCCTGTTTGCTCCTGGCTGGGTATGTTCTTGGCCAGAACGTTTATAGCCCCTGGTATTATCCCTCCAAAGCTGTGACGCATTCTTAACCACAACTCTGAGAACACACTGACATTATAATATACAAACATGTAGGGAAGATATACACACTCAGACACACCAGGGGATAAAACAGGCTGGGAGGAAACGAGGAACTTTATGTTACTGTCTTTTCTAATGAGATAGAAAGTGGCAGATGTAAAGATTTCATTCAACCAACAATCTCTTTTATGATATGAATAAACTACTAAAACAGATTTAATCCTTTATAAAATCAGATTATAAGAAGCAGACAAAATCACAAGTTTATTCAATACGCCATCTTATCCAGTGTGACTAATGCATTATTTGTATGAAGTTAAAGTGGCGCGTTGGAAAGCTATGAAATAAATCAAATGCTCTACTTTATGTAATCTTAACAGACAGATCCCATTAGGATTCTACTATGCATAGCTGTTGGTTAAAATCATTGACCAGTATCCTTATAAATTAATCAACTGAGGTAATGCTGGCTTGGCTGTCATCATTTATTCCTAATCTACATTTAGAATTCAATTCAACTTTTCAAGGCCTTTAGAACAGGTTTATCAATTCTCTCACCCTTGCTTCAGACATCAACCTAACCAGTAATTGTTTACAAAAGACCCAGTACAATGGAACAGTATCTTTTTTGTTCCTTTTCTTTCCACAGATACCAGAGTGCATATAGACACTGTGTTGTAATTAGTTAGAAAGATATTAAATCTTAACCAAACATTCTAGCCTGCCTCAATTTTTTGATGAGACCTTTTATCATTGAAGTTGAATTTGCAGGCAGATTGTGTGAGTTTACACAAGCGAGAATCATTACAAAATCTAAAATAACCCTGATCTGGTTGAAAGGCAGCTAGCAGAATATTTTTGGTTATAGATATATAGGGGGGAAAAATGCCTCCTAGATATCAGGTTATTTGTGGAGCTCGAATGTGTTTTCAAACATATGACTTCTGTGTTATGTCTGTGTATTTTATGCAGTTTCTAGTCATGTTTGTTAGATGTCTGCATGTCACGTACTGCAAGATTCATGAGCAGTCTACAACCAGGAAAAATTCTCACACAACAGCTTGTCTTGGGTAATGGGGAAAGAAACAGCAGAGTGAAGTGACAGGGAAGTGTATTATTTATTATCCTGATGAGGATAACACCTAGTCATGGTCTATGATCCAAACATGCTCACTGTCCTGCTGACAGAGCTATGATTCTAAATGAG
>NW_005054314.1:5553460-5563572 GCF_000277835.1 Geospiza fortis
TACCTGGGCACACTAAAAACCAGTCAGTTTGGGCAAGGGCTCTTTAAAGAGAGAAGGGAAGACTGAGCAGTAACAAAAACATTGCAATAGATTGCATAATATTTCTGGAGCTCTACCACAGAGTAGGTAAAGGTCATCTGCTCCCAAAATGAAATGAGAAAGAAAGGGAAGCTGTGGCTAAGTATGGTTTAGAGTTCACTAAATCAATGAAAAACTTCAACCAGCTGCAGTGGCCTCCAGCTCAGCCCTCTAGTGCAAATTTATTGGCCCACAGACAACAATCAAAGCCACAAAGACAATGCTTCCAAGTATGTATGACACCAATCATCTCCCTAATTGCCTAAAAATGATACACAGGATTTCAACAAAATTCGTTCCCTTCTTCAAAGGCACATTGTTAATTTCATAATCAAATTCCACCAGCATAGTCTATTTAAACACATATATGAAAATACTTCCTACGTTTCAGGGACATAAAGACCATAAATTGTTTTTGCTGCCTGTTTTCCCTTGAACCTTGAAAGAAAGGACCTCAGAATAAAATTTTGCCCCATATTCTTTTTTTGTCCAATCACAAGGATGTACTTTTCCTCGTGCTTGCTGAATGCAACACAGTAATTTGTATCCCCAAGTGGTATAAATAGAAAATATGCTCAGTCTAATAACATATGTGAAGAAAACTCATGCCCAGGGTTAACCAACAAAGCAGCAGCGATCTGCTAGAAACAAAGGCAGCTGGCTCAAAGAGCAACAATGCTTCTGAAAAACTGTGGATGTACTATTCAGTGAGCCATCCAAGGGATGACATTTACTTATGCTACAGCTGCATATGCAAAGCTTTGCTATAAGATCTGGTAAATGACAAATCTTCTGGAGTGACAAGATGGTTCTGTCTCCAAAAGGTCTGTGGCCTTCACTGTCCAGCTACACTAGCAGGGCAAATTACATTAAGTATATACACTATAAATAAATTCTGCCCTTCAGAAGAGTTCTCTGCTTTGATTATCTTCTCCAGCACTGCCCAAATCCCACCATTTCTCTTTACAGGCTTGCCTTCCCCCTACTAATATATCTGCCTAGGTTTCTGTCCTCCTCTATCACCATAAACATTCATAAACATTAAGGGACTTAACCTCATCACACCCCCACAGAATAGGAAAATATACCCCTCAGACTTGGCAAGCAGTGAAGTGGAACTCAGCTGCATTCCTGACCAACGATGAGTCCTGCAAGGCACTTCTCTCTTCCCATTCCCCACTGTGTAAGGAGGGGTGATGACAGTGACTTCTCTGAAAGTCTAACAGTAAAAACTGGAGATACACTTCTCACTTCACAAAAGGAGGTAAAGCAGAGACAGATCATTATTGGTTGAAGGGTCTCTGGCTAGAAATATCACCCTATTTTTCTAAACACGTGTCTGATATCATCAACACAAATGTTTCATCCAACACAAGGATCTCTGTGCATCAGCTATGCCACAGTCAATACCATTTGCTTTTCTTGTAGGTAACACTGTACAAGCAAGCCAGTGAAGGACTATGTAGCTAGAGTGAAGTTCATAGTAGAGAAAATGTCAAAAGCAGCTCCCAGCTGACACCCAGGAAGATGAAAAAGTGAGCAGAAAGACCAGATAAAGGTATCTACACAGCTGGCCCTTCTCTCTCATGCTTTGCACTTGAACAAGAAAAAAAAAAAAAGGCAAATCACCACAGAAGTAAATATTGCCTCACTTTTGACAGATACCAATGACTTTCCAAAGGCAGTAAAGTAGCTAGCCACAGTACCAGTGAGAGAATCTATGTTCTGTTCCTAAAAATATATATTCACCTTGATTTCACAAACTTAAGAATGACAACCACCCTTTCCAGTATTACAAAAAATAAAAAAGCAATGCAACTCAGTTCTTTCTCCAAGCAACCACTAGCCCTCAGTCACTGGCCAATGCCTCAATTCCTTCACCTACCCCTCTTCAAAGGCTTGGTGGGCTTGGTGAAGACAAATGGGCTTTCCAATGTGCAACCAAGCAGAAAGCCATGAAAATCAAAGGGTTGCTTTTTGAGTAAATATGAGCTCCAAAGCCATTGTCCTCTCCCACAGAGGAGATCTACAAAAATGCTTACTATAGCATATGCACAGTATTCTTTACAGCTCTGCCTCCCTGCTGACCACCAGCCCCAGGGCTCAGTCCACTTCCCATTACAATTGGCTTCACCACACCCACTGACTTGTATTGGAACTCTTTCAGGGACCCTAACTAATGAGTTTTTAAACACTTGTAGACAGAGAAGATAATTCCTCATCATTATTCTTCATAGGAAACACCAGGAAGAATGTCACTCCATTGTTCTACAGGAAAGAAACGGGAAGAAAAATCACCCCCACATTCAAAAGAGCAGTCCAAAGTTCTCATACATGAACTGGCTGCCCCCCAAGCTATGGGGGTCTCACCTGAGAGTTCAGGACAGGGATCTAAAGCATGTGCAAACTTCTGAAAACATCTCTTACACTGGCATCTCTGCACACTAAGAGGTCCATAACCAACAGACATATAATGTTCCAAGACAGTATTCTCAAATGCAAGTGTGGCTACTGGCATCAGCACAGAAACAGACTCACCTAAACACCGTATTACTGCAGGATCTCAGTTACCCTCATGACATGAGACTGAAATAAATAGGAATGGGAGGCCTTTATATTTAAAGCTTTGCATTTGCTTTCTCTACTGACAGTTATATGTTCCTTTTCCTCACAAGAGAAATCTTGACCTAAACCAGTAAAAAAGGACACACACAAAAAACGTAGACTTACATAACAAACTGTTACCCTCAGACATAAAAACATTTTAAATAAAAAACATTCCATTATGAAGCCACCTTCTCAGCACAGATCATAAGCCACCAAGGACTGCTCTGCTTTTACCCAGTGTCACTTTCGGGTGTCTATCACTTTGCAGGCTGCAGATATTATCACCTATCAAAAGAGCCTACACTTGGATGTCCAAGAAAACTTTGAGCTACAATTGAATCCTGCCAACAGTCCATGTAAATTAGTGCCAAATGGAAAAAGCACTAGTCTCAGTAGTAAGGCTTCTGCAGGTTTGAGCCCCAGGCACTAGCAATGTAGAGCTACAGAATTTACTCATTCCACAACATTATGCACACCCACAGCATACAAAAATAGCTATTAAAATACTTGTCAAAGGAACAACTCAGTGATTTTTAACTTGGTGCTCTATCTTGTTTTCTTCTTTGCTGGTTGTTAATACCCCACCCCTATAACTACATATAATTATGAGTGGGCTATTCATGTCTTACTATAACTGGTAGCACCATGCAGCATGTGAGTCAGGAATCTGAACTGCTGACTACAGCTCCTCACTAAACAAGTCTTACACACCACACATAGTAAATGGCATTCCCTATTCTCTGCTCCACCTACAAGGAAAATCAGCTTCCAGTTGTGGTATCACCTCCAACTCTCCTTAAAACTCACCATCCCAAATTCCATGAAATAAGGACTCAGCTATAATATCCAGCAAAAAGACAGATCAACAGCTGAAGTCACAAGAAAAAATATTTCAAGGGAGAGTTTTCTTCTCTCAGTGGCTTCATTTGAATATAATAATAAAATGTTATTAAAACATTATATACAGTTTTACTAAAGAAACTACAGACCTTTACTTAAAAGTCATAACAATTTATGTCGTTGATCTGCTATGTACAGGTTGAGAAATAGTCTCTTCATGATAAAACACTTTGTAACAGCTGGGAAGTTAACTGCAGGAAGTTTTGGGTTATTCCCTTACCTCAGCTCTCTTGCTCCACATTACTTTTTCAGCACTACGAGCCCAACCTTGTAAACCCATCAAACTGACTGCACTCAATAGCAGTCCTGTTGAAATTTAGGAGCAATATACAATTTTTATAAAGTTTCTTCAAGACTGGACTCCAGCACAGTGTATTTGAAAACAAGCCCTCGAGCTCATTCCCCTACAATTTCCTCACAAATAAAGACTTAACATCATATGGCCTTAGTGACAATCTTTGGTCAAACAACTGTCTCATCAGAAGTTATTCAAAATGGGGCTTAAAAGCTACTGAGACACACACTGCCATCCTTCCTCTCATTTTTTAAATCTCTACAGTTGTCCATTAGTCAGGAGTAATGTACCTTCTGACCTCTGACCAAAGCTATTAGAACAATTTAAACAAATATTTTGGTTACAAAGCATCAACACAGAACATTCAGTAACAATAAAAGGATGAAAGAGCTGTCTTTTAGAGTCACTGTTGTGACTTCCTGACCATGTTATATTATGGAAGGTTATACTAACTTGACATCTTACTTGATTTACAGCCTTCCTTTTCAATGCTTAAGAAAGAATTTGCAACATTGCAAAACCCAGAATTGTGGCACATTTTCAGTTTTCAGTGTTAATAGGTGTTTGATGGCTTTAGAAAATCCATTCTGCTAACTGCAATCAAGAGAAAAGATTCAAGCTTTCCCCTCCATTTTTCTTTTCTTTCCATAAAAGAAAGGCAGTAAATTTGAATTGGACAGGTTCAGAATTGGGCTCTGAGGAGTTTTTCCACATGCATAGTATTAGGCATGCGCAGGGAGCCTTGCTGACCCTGGGCATCAGAGAGTTGCTCCACATTTAAAGAAGTCTGCCTTTTGGCCAAAATGGGCAAATCAAGGGCCCTCTCAAGTCAACTGGGAGCACCTTCACTGGCATCACTGGCCATTGACTCACACCAAGGCTGGAGGAAGACACAGCTTCTTCATGGCATTTATTGACTATATACATTTAACAAACATTCAGGAACCAAATCCTTCCAGTCCTTGACACAAAAATAATTTCATTACCTCAAACTAAAGGCACAGGGAAAATACAGGATAGGGTCTATCTGTTTAGATGCTTATTCTAAATGCTTCATGGGTTTAAGGCATAAAATGCTTTTCACAATCCCTCTAGATTTTTTTTAAATGACATTTAATATTTGCATTCTTTCTGACTGCCCAGTTATTGGTGAAATCATGTAAAGCTGCTGTTGATTTCAGGGAAATAGATGGGTACCATGCAAGCAAAAATAACATCTGCTTCCACTACCATATACATCAAAAACTGGGATTCAGTCATTAGTAAAACACATTGAGCATTTTGGGAGTGATCAAGGATCCAGTCTGTGAAACTTAACTCGAAATCAGAGTTGTTTTAATAGATCTCTCATGAGCTTAAAACCCCATACCTGTCTATGGGCTCTGCTAAATTAAGGCCCATGAGCTTTTTCTAAGTTTAGCACAAATTTTATCCCATCTCACCATACTGGGCATTTTTATTTATCCAGATAAAAACAGAATTTGGACCTCATAATACAAAAAGCATCACAGCACTCATTCCAAAAGAGACGTATTATCACAGTCCTAAGAAGCATAAGAAGACCAGCAGTGTCCATCCATTTTCTCAAAGATCATTTGGTATATTTAAGTTAATAATTTGCAGAATGTCACATTTGCCACTCTAAATTATTTAGAAAATTCCAGGTTGCAGAAGTACTCTTGTCAGACAAAAGGAATAATTTTGCTTTACTGAAGGACCTGCATCATAGTACCATCTTTTACTAAGAAGAAAACCCCAAACAATATAATTGCCATTCATGTACAAACTGCTTAAATGCTTTTAAGTTCTGCCTGGCTTCAGAATAGCTGAACAGTACCTGAAGTATCTACTCTCCATTCCAATTTGTATATTTTAAAAGGCATTAAATTCTTGAATGAATCATTAGGAAAACAATTCAAATGATGTTAAACGGATAGTAATTTTGCCTCATAGGATAGATGTGAGCTTAATGTTTGCAAACAGTCAAATTCTTTCAAGATTTACACTCCATGAAGTTCAATATCAGCCAGGGAAAAATTACTAAATCAGGATGTACTTCAAGTACAGGTTTTGGCCCAAGACTATTTTTGGTCTTCTTCAGCTGCTTGTTTTGACAGCATGTAATCCCTCTCACACACCCACCAGTGGCCACACAATCTATCCATTTACACTTTCAAAGCAAATTCAAAATGAAACATTCTCAAATAATTACTCTCGGATGTCTGTAATACAAATCCAAAAAGTAACTGCAATTCTGTAATATTTCTTAGGGAAAAGAAAGGGACAGGGAGAAAAATCTTACAGAATCCATTCAAAATGTGACTTTCTCCTACACTACTGCTCTCACCATCACCCCATAAAAATTAAAAAATAAAAATTAAATCTAACTCCCAAAGAGCTTATCCACTCTATTTCACACATTCCCATCAGAAACATAACATAGTTTCCACGTTTAGACAACTTTTCATTTAGTGAGTTATTACAATCTCTGGTGAAAGAACAGTAACTGAGAAGGTCTTCTGCAGGGGCACAAGGCAGAGAGGAAAGCAGGAAGGTGGGTGAAGAGGGGGAAATAGCCAGGGCTGGAACTGAAACAGTTCACCTTTGTCTGGAGAGCAGGATCACCCCCTCCAGGTTGAGGGCTATGCTGAAAGAGTGCGCTGCTGTGGCATGCAGTGTGTTTCTCCATTCACACAGGAGAGGAACCTGGCCCACAGATGGCCTGTTCTCAGCTTTGTCAGCCACAAACAGACCTTTGAACTTTCTATTTATATAACAGTTTAGTGAGTTTAAGCCTCTTCCTGTATAACTGGCAGTTTGCTGGTTTTTGCTGTAATTAGGCTACTTGTGATACATAATATAAAATAGGAAAAAAACAAGAGGCTTGTTTCTCTGCAGGGCTAAGCCTTCCTCCTTGCAACTACACAGCTAAGATGACACTGTTACCTGCTCATCTTATTTTACCTTGCCAGGTTTTGATTTACATACCTCAATATGCATTTTTCTGCTAAGTACTTTCTCAACTTCCACTTTTTTAAAGATTGGAGGCCTTAAAAATATTAATACCTATGACAATCAATGTAACATAAACCAAGAATTTTTCTGCCTTTGTTTGTGCAAGTGAGGAGATATATTCCAGGGTGGTTGGGTCTTTGTTGGGTTTTGTTGTTTCCCAGCTGCTGATTAATGACACCACCTTGCTCCGTAAGCAGGTTCAAATCTAGCCACATGGTCCCAGGCCACAGCAAGATTTCATTTACTTGGTTACCACAGACAAGCATGGAAAGTGATTTAAAAGATGAAATTTGATTTTTAACAGCAAGTGGTCCCCTTGGTGCACACAAGCATTCAAGCTTTTCATTATATCCATCTCCCTTTCTTTCTCCCTCATAGAATGGCTCATATTAAATGCAAGCCCAGGTGAACACTTCTTATTCATCCAGGAATCATAGCAGACTTCAGCCTTGGCCCTTTCATCTCATCCTGAGTTTACATTTACCTAAATTGTTTTGGGTATTTTTCAGTTTTTTTCAAGTCTGGCAAAACATCAACAAGGATATTTGTGGCCTCATTTTACACATTTTACCCCAGTGTTAACAAAAGCCCCCACACCAACTCTCAGCTACCTTCCTAATCACATTCTCAGTGAAGGGTCAGTGAAACATCTCATTCTTGTACTACAGTCATCTCTCCTAATATGGGAAACTAAAGGGCTGG
Source organism: Geospiza fortis (assembly GCF_000277835.1). NCBI lineage: Eukaryota > Metazoa > Chordata > Aves > Passeriformes > Thraupidae > Geospiza > Geospiza fortis. The sequence goes on from NW_005054314.1 coordinate 5,561,058, forward strand.
TTCTGCAGTTTGTGTCATCAAGACAAAGCTCCCACTAATCATCTGGAAGGCCAGGTGAGAATTTCAGCACATGTGCAGTGGCAATGCACACTGTAACAATCACAGCTCTTGAGAAAATATGTTTCAAAAAGTGACACAAAAATGTACCTCCATTGGAGGTGGGGGGAAATTAACTATATTTTTCCCATCAACGAATAACTTTCACAAAGTCATTTCCTGGTATAAAGGCAAGGCAAAGAAAGTTTACCTTTACATCTTTTCATCAGATTAAAAAAAATTCTGCTCAAGCTATAAATATTTTTTTAATATATTTCTCAGGCTAACGATGTTTCTGTTGTACTTTGCATACAGATAATACAAACACCCACACACACAGTAGGCCTGAGCTTGCCTTCTTGGTGATTGCAGCACAGATTAGGAGAAGTTTTGGGTTTGCAAGGAATGCAGAAGAGGGTCCCTAATTGCCTTATAAATGCTTGTGAAACACGTTTTACAAAGGCCAGCTCACAGGCAGAAGGAGGGCAGCTTCTAAATAAGAAGTAGCAATTCACACATCATGTTATATGTACTTATTTGCAAATATTACAAAGCAACCACACCATATTGGATACAGAGACAAAAATAATAAATCTTGATGGATGTGCATGCATATTCCTGGGTGTGTGGAAATGATGTATGTATAATACATTACATACATACACGTGTTTGTGGACAGAGGAGCTAAATTTAACTCTCTCTAAGCTATGCAACTACTTGTCAGAGACAAACATATTTACATGTATAATAAAATACATGTCACATTTGTGTAGACATGTAGATTATGTACCCACATATTATATATGCACTTACATATACTAATTGGATTGCTAAAAGCTAAATGCAACTTGATCTCTGCAGTAACTGTGTGTGAACGCCTGTGCCACATAGTTTGAGCAGATATCAAACTGTTTGAAACAGAGTAAAAATGTTCTCTCATCATGAACCCTAAAACCACTAAAAACAATACATTTCACAGTACAAAAAACAGCAAATAGAATTTTAGAATGAGAGGCAATATAATCATATTTTATGGAAAAACCGAGGCACGAGAGTTCCTCTCTTTCTGCCGCACATCTCTAAATCCACATAAAACCATGGTCAAATGAAAGTAAGTTATTCAGCAAACACTAAAACTCAATACCTATAAATGCTTAGTATTTGAACTACACCCACATATTGGGTTGTAACAGCTTCTATTAAATTAATGTTACCCACATTATAAATTAGGCAAATTGTATGCAAATATTATTTGAGTGGTAATACGGTGGTTATCAGTTGTCTGCAAAATAAATTAGTGTAGCAAAGATAGCATAGTAGAAGCATAATATTTAATTGAGCACTAATTTTATTGTGATTATTACTTTTAAATAACAACAGCATGATTATTAAAAAGATGTAATACAATGGATTATGCAGAGCTGATAAAACATGCACATGATCCAAAACGCCTGCTTACAGATTAATATTGATATAGTGTAATTTATGGTCGTGAGGATTTACTCCCAATTGCTGTAAAATGGAACGTGACAGGTATTTGGTTCTGATTACTATGGATTTGCAAGTATAGCTGTTAGACCGTGTTTGGCAAAATGATAGTTATTAACAAGATATATTACTTTTTTCCTAGACATACCTTTATATTATCAACAAAGTAAAGTAAACCCTCTGCAAAACACGAGGTCCAAACGCACATACATACACATATATAATCTGTGTGGCATTTAGAGATTAGGATCACAAAATACAGTATTTTAGTCTTTCTTCCTTGGCAAACTGCACTCCAGCCTAAAAGCATTTAACAAAGCAGTACCCAACCTCTGAATTTCCCCATGCATAGTTAAGGAATTATATTCGCTAAATTGAAAAGTAAAGAAAGAACCAATAAAACCAGCCAAAGAATAAGCATAATCTCATTAACCAGCCATAGAAGTGACTAAGTACCTACCCAAATTCTAACTTTCCCAGCTACTTGTCACTCATCAAAAATTCCTAAACATTCACTTTGATAACAAGTTTACAATGCACTTAAACAGATGCACGGATCTTTTTAAGGTGTGCACCTATTTACAGAGCAATATAAACCTAAAATTCCATTCTTAAAATAAATGGAAATAAAAGAAAAATGATGCAGAGACGGGCAGGGGAAAAAAAGACCTGTTATAATATCACGAGTACTGATCTTGCCACTTCCAAAACTAACTTCAATAATGCTTCACCTAGAATAGGAAACCAGCAAAACCAGCAACAGAAGCCCCCACACCGATCAGAGCTACAGCCGAACTGTGCCACACAGCGAAACTACAGTTGCGGTTCTCCCCGTGAAAGGAACATTGTCAGTGACAGCAGTAAACACAACATTAGCAAAGCCGCGATCCCGGGGAACATCGCCGCCCCTGCTCGGGAGGGGGCTGCCACCGCTGATCGCAGCCGGCACCCGGCACCTCTCGGCGCTGCCCTGCGGACCAACTTCGCCCCC
>NW_005054314.1:5564250-5589427 GCF_000277835.1 Geospiza fortis
GATCCGGCGGAGCCGCGAGCCCCCGCCGGGAGCGCGGGGAAGTTTAGCTGGAAGGAGGAACTGCGGGGATGCGGGCAGCGGAGCGGCTTCGCGCCTGCGAGAGATCTAGGGAGGCCTGGCTGGGGTCGGAGAGGGGGACAGAGAAGGGGAAATAGGGGAGAGAATTTTAAAAAACAAAAAAAAAACCAAACACATACACACACAAAACCAGGCATCTATAATCCTATCATTTAATTGCCAAAGCCAGCTCCTGCCGGCTGTGTGGACAAACCTGCCTGCAAGGACATGGCAAGGCCAGAGCTCCGGGTCAGCTGCGCTGCGAGATGCAGGATGGCAGGCAAGGGTCAGAGCAGAGTCAGGCTGGGGCAGCCCAGGAGGGCGGGATGAAAAAGGCTCTCCCGAGCCCCTTGAGGTCTGGAGCCAGGGGAGCACCCCGCTCTCCCACTGGATGATGACCCTTCCAGCTGGCCCTGTGATGGGCAGTGGCTCAGCTCACCTACGGGCATTAGTCAGGACATTGTCAGGGGCATCCCAGAGCTCCCTATAGAGCCCACCCCACTCCCCCACCAATCTCAGGGAGAAGCCAAACACAAATCCCAGGCTGTCCCTACACATAAGCAGTAAGGGGCCCACTGCTCCCTCCATCCCCTAAATGAAATTATTCTCTACCCAGATTCACACTTTCATATCTGAATTGCCTTCTTAACAGTAACCAGTGCCTTATGACTTTTCACATCCATTTTATAATACTTCAAATATATATACCCACTATACTATATATATATATATACTTGTTTATGTATACATAAACAAGTGCATACATTGGTTTTGCAAAGACAAGACCAAAGCCATCTTCATTTTTACTCCAGTCTTCCACAGAATCAATCACAGAACATCCCTGCGTGCCAGCAAGTCTTGAGGACTTGGTGAAGTTTGAAATGACCCTTATTTTGGTGAGGACCTGTCTCCACAGCTGTGTGCCAGCCCCAGGAGACTCAACACAGCTGGTCACAGCAGCCAGCTCTGCCACCACAGACAGGCTCCAGTGAATCCTCTGGCAGGAACATCAGGTGCACACAGCGTTTCCTTTCTTGTATCTGTTTTCACCACTGACTCAAACACACTACTCTGGCCCTCAAGCTTTAAAATATCATGAGATGGGCCCCTCTGTTCTCTTATCTTAGCATCACTGTTGGTTTTAAAGGCCCTATTCAAAATCCTAGTTTGTGGCCAAGGCTTTAGACCAACACGGGAGGTGGAGTCACACTTTCAAAATTCCACATTTCTCCAGATGCAGGTACAGAGAGGTTTTTTTTTTACCAAACAATTACTATTAACAAAACTAAAAGCCTAGTCTGTCACCTAATCACTTACATTTAATATCTTGCCTATTTGCAGTACATTGAATTTCAACCATTAAACTCTAACAACTTACTAAAAGCAGTGGGACTTACAAAAGGTGGCAGTTCTGCTACCTGTTTTTTCAGAGGGTCTTTTGGCTGCCAGCTGGCCACCCCTGCACCAAAGCAGTCTGCAAGAGAGAAAGGGCTCTTACCCAACAGAAAGAAAAATCACTTCCCAGGTATAAGTACCTTCACTTTCTTAAAGCAAACCCTTTTCAATTCTTCAGAAACTAGCAAAAGACACAGAACAGATCCTGAAAAGGCTTTCAGAGCTCATTCCAGCAAAGGAGTGGGAGATCCTTCATCACCAAGCAAACCTGCTGTCCCCATGACATGCAATAGCAGAGGTAATGGATCTCCTCAGGAGTTGTATGTTTGGCATTTGGAGCTCCCCAAGCACCCTGTGCCCTCAGGTCTGTGACAAAGTTTATGAATGAAGCTGCTTTTTACTGTCAGTTTCAAACAGCTCTTTGCAGTCAGTTTCAAACCCTCAAGGATGTGCCTGAGTGCCACCACTGGGGACACCCAGCCCATGCTCCACTGGAGCCCTGTGTTGGACACACATCTGTTCCCACAGGGGTGGTGGGACAGTGCCGTGCCCAGCCCTGTCCCCAGGCACACAGCAGCCACACTTGGCTACACATGGCCTGGACAGACAGCAGTGGAGCACGAACCTGCTCCCCCAGGCCTGGCCTGCAGGAGCGAAGGGCTGGGGACATGTCGGGTGTAGCCGCTCCCTCAGTGCCTGGCTGCTGGCACAGGGATCCAGAGCCCTCTGCAAGGCCCCAGCTCAGGGGCAAACACAAGCACGAGGCTGCCCCAGCTCTGGCTCCACACAGCAAAGGGTTCATTTACTCGAACTGCCAGGAACAGAAAATTCAGCTGCCCTCGGTGTGACCTCTTTTACAGTTATAGTGGAAAATACAACTGCAGTTCCCAGCACCTGCAACAGCTCAGAACGGGGATAATAAGATCAGCAAGGCCTCCTGGCCCTGTGCTCTGCGGCCCGGCCCCACAGCCTGCCACACCCTGCCCTGTGCCAGCCGCCCTGCCCGGCTGCCCCATCCTGCCCGGCCCCGCTGCCATCGCACTGGCCAACTGCTATCCCGCCCGGCCCCACTGCCCCATTCCCGCCCTGCCCTGCCCTGTGCCCGCCGCCCTGCCCGGCCTGCTCGACCAGCCCAGAGCCGGCTTCCCGGCGAGAGGCTCCACGTGGGTGGCTTGGGTGGTTGTTCCCATTTAGAGGAGAAGGAGTCCTGCTGGAGTGTCCCTCTAGTGAAGGCACAAATGCCCAGACCCCTCTGGTGGCTGCTGTGGCCAAGGCGTGGGTGGGCTCACAAGCTGAAAACACTGAAGCTATTGGAGGTGCTGGGCTTGCACCAAAACAGTGAAACTTCCCACCTCCTTCGTCAGGTTCAGCAGCAAACAGGGGAGAAGAGAGTTTGAGGCAGGAAAGGGGCATCCCAGCCTCATCCTTTCTCTTTCAAACCTACCTACATCCCTTGATAATCTCCTTACCCAAAGTACTTTTGTATTCTGTATGCAAAGGAACATACAAAGGCAATGAGGAAAGTGAACTAGCAACAAGGGCCTGTGTAGTGCTCCAAAGACCAGGGTGCAGCTGCCACCACCTGCCCCAATGTCCCTGTTCCTGAACGAGGAGAGATTAGACTGTCCATGGTGGGTCAGGTGAGACAGGCTGAGGCCAGCAGTCCACAGCCACAGAGGCACAAGTTGACTGAACTGCACCCCTTGTGAGACAGCACAGAAACCTTTTCTGCTGAGAACACTCCATTTTATCCAAAGAAAAGCTTATTTTCCCCCAAAACAAGAATAATGAAATCACAGTTTTCTATCCAGAAAATGTTAATGGAAAATTTGTGCCCAGCTATGAATACAGATTGGAGATATTTGGATTTCTGAGGAAAGGAAGGTCAAGTCATTTTCACAGTGTGAAAAATGAAGCTAACAGAGTTCATATTTCTCTGTGAAGCAATGATTGATTTTTCTTTCTGTGCCTCGTTCATACAGCACTAAACATGTATAGAGAACAAACTTACACCTTAGATAAAGCACACAGATTACATTAATACATTGAAAATTAAGTTAATATTAGCATCTGTTTGAAGGTAGGCACAAGAACATTTAGCTCAACTCTGTGAGAACAGGCGGGAGTTGGCATAAATCTTACATATCCTAAAGCTGCTATATCACAAAAAACCCCACCATTGAGATGTGCATTCATAAAGTAGGAACCCATCATGTTCTGCCTCTATGGCTAAATTTCCTCTTCAGAAGTACATAAGGATTTTAGTTACTGAAAGGATGTTGTTACTCAATTTCAATTGTGTATGTATAGGCAATCTTTATTTTCTTACCATCTTAATTGTAATTATCAACTCCGTGCTGCCTGAGCAATTCATTTAACTGTGCAGAACTATTCTTATTAGAGTTGCTACTCCTATTTTATGAAACAAGATTAATTTAAAACAATAATCACTTCTAGAAATGTATTGATAATGTATTCTTACAGTAAGTAGGGGGAATGTTTTCATGTCCTGTTGAATAATCCTTCCTTCAGTAAGTTTCTCCAGACTCCTTTAGGAAACATGGCATTTTTTGTTATAGTGGAGTTCATAATGGCAAGCTCTTACATATCTTATGTTAGGATGCATCCACAGCTACCTGCCAGGACACTGAGTTTCACCACACTCAGATCCTATAAGGCTCACAGGGGATATTATAAGGTCTCACAATGATTAGATGTGAATTGGCCATTGGGGTTTTCAATTCTCTGTTTTGGTACCTCTGTTTCTCGACCATGTGTCACCAAAAGCCCCGGGAATGCCAATCAGGTGGTGAGAAAATCCTCCCTGATACAGGTTGCAAACTAATGCTTTCAAGAGATGCACATTGATAACTCAGCAGTTGTGCTAGAAGTGTTGTGGTGCTTAGACTGTGACACTGTGTGACCCTTTCTGACCAAGGCACAGCTCCACTCGATGTTTTGCCACTGTCAGAAATGTGAAGAGGAAAAAAGGCAACAGCAATAAGATTCCTATTTATTGCTGTCAAACAGCACATTAGCCAGGCAGCTCTTAAAACACTGTCAGGATAGTCTAAACTTTCAAAACCAGGCTGTAGTCAAATGCTCCAATAAAGTAACTTCAAACAAGTAACCAAAAACATCTACTGGAATGCAGATGCAAATCAGCTGTGAAAAGCAAAAGGGCGAATTACAGAACTAGGAATTTGGAGGGCACCACTGGCCAAAAGTACAGAAGCTTTATGAGAAAAAAATCAAGACCAACTCGACTTTTGAGTAGACATTTCATTAATTAATTAGAATCATCATGGCTTGATCTTTCTCTGCCATCCGCCCCCCATCCCTTTTGCTTATTTTTTTCTTGTTTTGACATTTATGACCAATGCTTTGTTTTGCAGGATTTAAAGCAGCTGGGCATCTTCTTCTAGATTTAAGGAACAAAACTTTGCCATGCTTACCAACTGATTGTGAACAGTGGGTCATAGGGAGTAGTTGAAGATTTGACCATGTATTGCAATCCTTCCCTTTAACCAAACCAATTGCTTAGAGCTTTAGCATGGCTCTCACCATCTCCTAGCCTGGCACACAGATACAGTCCCTGTAGTAGCTTTAACCAATTGTACAACCATATGTTCCCTATGAGTGGAACTAAAGGTCACACACAGTGTAAAACAAAACTACCAAACCAACTTTGAAACACAAACACAGACAGAAAATTGAAGTGCAAAAACATGGTATAAAGGCTTTTAACAAGTTTCCTTCTCTCTGCCATGTTGTTTTCAAAAGGCAGAAGCACTTTACAGCAATGATGTCTATACATAAGCTGCTGAAGTAGTGTCTTGTCTTTAGTGATTTTTATGATGATATTGTCTAATGCACTTCACAGAAATGTAACACTAGGCAAAGCTTCATTTTTATGAAAGAAACAAAAAGAATAATATATGGCACATAGCATTAGCACAGAGGTGGAATATGAGACAACAAATCTGATCTTGTTTCCTTTCTATTTTCCCCTTTCTTCTTTTTTTTTTCTGATAAGATCACTCTGTTATGTTCATCCTTTTCAACCTCAATTTTCTGGTCACCCTATGTTAGGAAAATAAGACTTTCCTGTCTTCTACTAACATTAGAACATGGTATCTCTAACAAACATATTCAGAGCAGATCTTCTGGCTGTTCAGGATTAACCATGAGGGACCAACATAATTCAAGCAACAGCTTGGGTATTTGTCTAGATGTTTAATACCAAACAAAGGAATTTGATGATAAATACAAAGCACTAAAAAGTGCAAATACTATCCACATATATAAAATAGTTCATGTGTATAGTGAACAGGGCAGACAAAACTGAAACTCATAAGAAGAGACTTTCCCCAAGAGGAGGTCGATAAATACTTAGGGGTTTTTTCTAGTGAAAAAAAAAATTGTCAAATTAATTGCAGGGTCCTTGTGTTTTCACAATTACATTCCCAGTGAAGATACCTGGTATTTTTGTTCACAAATTTGATAGATCTCACAGTATTTTTGGAGCATTTTACCAGTGCATTGGGGAAGGGGTGGAGGGCAGTGGGGAGACAGTTGCAAGAAAACCAGAAGTGTCAGCTGGACACAGCTTCCTCCAAATATTTTGGCCATTAATGGATAGGTCTTATAGACATGTTATGTTCTAGTTTGCTATGATGTGACAAAAGTTACGGTAGAGAATACACCTTTGGGCTATCAGCCCACATATCCATTTGACAAACTCATCAGTGGTCATGGGTGTTCATATCCTCCCAGTTTCTTATAAGAAACATAAGCTAGTTATGACTTAAGAAGATATTCAGGCCCACTGAGACAAGAGCACAGAACTCCCCATTTGCTCTCCTCCTAAGCCCTGGAGGACCTGGTGCAACTGGTACTCAATACAGAAACAACATCAGGATTAGAGCATCTGAGATGGTCCTTCAAAGGCCTTTGTGAGGTCTTGGAAAGGTTCTGCTGAGAACAGTGCTAGACCATTGCAGCAATTTCTTTTCATTCAAGAGATGAATGTCTGGCATATTTATTCCATAAAGTGAGAACCAGTATCCCAAACAAATAGCTAGAATGAGTATTATTCAGTCTTTTTCCTGGCAACCAGCTTAAACGACCGTGTCTTGCTTTTCTGGGAAACCTGCCAGGTGAGCTTTGAAAGGATTGTAGTGCTGACAGCAGAGTCTGGAGGGCTCGTTCCATGTGCTAACCAGAGGTCTGCTAAAACAATCAGGAGGAGGAGGCAAGGCCTTCATCCTGTTCAAGAGAAGAGGGCTGGAGCGTAATGGCATTGCCGTGAGGAAACCAAGAAGGCTATTAAGCTCACTGGGGCATGGACTGTCTTTTACCATGTGTTTGCACAGCTCTAGCACTGAGGCACCCCAGAGTAAAGTCTTTAAAAGTGGTTAAATGACTTATGCTCTCAAAATCTGGTTCCAAAAGTGAGTAGTATAACTTCCATTTACTCCCCTCATTGGGTCTGGGGTGCAATTCCACTCCTACTTGCCTTTTTTTTTTTTCTCATTCCTGATGAAAAAATTATTGCCTAGTCATTTACCTGGTTCACTTGTAACTCTGCTGCTTTCAGTGACTGTGCCTCATGAAATTATCTCCACAGCTAGAAGAGGGGGGTGGCACCAAATGATGTTTGATCATTTTGTGATGTCACCACATTTACTGAAAATTAAATTTTGAGGAAAAAACTGAAAAACCAAACAGAATTCTTAAATCAGAATTAATCCAAGCTACATAATGAAGAGCTGCCAAGTGAAAAATTTGCTACCGTGACTTACATATTGAACTGATTTAAATGACCTAATTTAGGAAAATGCATTTTAGAATGTCATTCTGTCAGTGTGGAAAACTGGTGCTGTAAGAGTCAGTAATCATCATCCTTCTGATAGTATTAATGTGAATTTCCCTATTATATAGTATAGATTATTAGCTGTTTCATCCCTAAGGAAAACACTGATATTGACAAAGGGAGAATTTCACTTTGACTTGAAAAGCCACACTTGGCAAGGAGTTTAAAAGCAGAATAGTATTTATATAAATATAATGAGATTATAGCTGATCTCCTTGATGTTATTCTTCCATCAAATGATGGAAACATTAGAAATGTATCTAAACTATGCTAAAATAGCTAAATATTGAAAGGAAACCTTACAGCCAGCTACACTGAGGCAACACCTGAAAAGCCTATTGTCCTCCCTGTTAGGAATAGATAACTCTTTGTACATTGCAGGTGACTAAAACCAAACAGAGTTTGTTACAGATAACACTGCAAATCACCAAGGAGCAGCTGGTGGAAGAATTGACCTAAGCGATGACAGACCCTTATATTGCTTGTTCACTCTCTTTGAATTTTAAGACCCAGAAATAAAAACTGGGGCCAATGATGCATTTCTTTAATGCAACTGAAACATGTTATTCATGAGTATACCATATTTATGTTTTTTAAAAGGTAGAAGAACAGTATTGCAGCACTACACCCAGTTACAAGAGCAAGTCACCAAGTCAATGGTCATACTTGAAATTAGTTTCAGGCTCCTGGTAGACATCAAAAAAAAGTCAATCAAGAGCAGAACTGCCAACTACCAGCATAAGGGTATTAAAAATATAGAACAATATCTGTCACCCTAATTGCAGCCTTAAAATTGCATAACAGATCATTGTTGGGAGAAAAAAAAGTTAACCACAGACCAATGTAGTCAAGAGACTGGTTATTTGACTGAGGAAAAAATTAGTATACTATGCATAGAGAGGTTTCCTTTTGGATTACAGTGACAAATGCTTCCTGATCTTTCTAAGACCTGCACATTTGCTGATGGTTCATTCAACAGCCCTTACAAGAGGCAAAGATTTTCTTAAGTAGGTGCTTGAAACTGCATTGGCATTTTTAGAGGAAAATCAAAACAGTTCCTTTGGTCCTGGTTTGTGAATGTAGTTTCAAGCATAGAAGTTTTAAAAATTAGGGTAGGAGCCTTTGGGAAGGCTGTACAGAAAAGAGACACAACACAGTAAGCAGATGCAAGTAACTAAACAAATTAAAGCACGCTTAGGTCAGGATAGCTGCTGTCATTTTATGCATGTTATTTTAAAAATCTTTACTTATTTTAGAGATTTTTCTTGATAAAAATACTTTATACCTTTCACATTTCCTATTAGCAAAGCCACAAACTCCTGAGTACTACTGCCACTATGGCAAGAAGAGTAATTTTAGAGGTCAGTTCAAGCCTTCAATTTCTGAAATCCAGTTTTATCGCATACTTTTGCTGACAACTGGGTTCCATTTCCTCTGTCACAATATAGAACTATTTGAACAGATTTTAAAATTAGTTATGCTAACCTGTACTTCAAGAGCAGTCACAGTTTTACATGATAGATACCCATTAGAAGGAACAAGTTGGAGTCATTGAAGCCTTTATACAACATTTTTGTAAGAATTTAAACATCATTTTGAGAAGCAGAAAGCGTGCCAGTCCAGAGATATCTGTCATTACTCATTTTTCATGTGCTCAACATGATTATTCATTACTCAGAAGTGACATAGTTAAATGCTAACTCTTGCTAAAATATTGATCATAATATGTGGGGGCATATAATTTATCTGAATCAAGTGAAATATGTTTTCCTCAGCAAGATGATGAAAGCTTGTCTCATTACAGCATCATTTCTACTGAAGTTTCCACCATTAGTTAGTTTAATGACTCTGTGAATATTTTAATTGAGAAGATCCCTGTGCAAGTTGCTCATTCAAGACACATGGATGGGTTTAGACTTGAGAATGAGAGAAATGTGCAGTCAGCTGTGCTCAGCCTGAGAGTGCAGGCAGAAAGCAGAGAACCAGGCACAACAAAGTACCCAGATCAGGAGGGGCAGGAGTATTTGGAGAGGAAAAGGCAAGGTGTTGCAAGCCAGGAGATGTTAAAGGATGTAATTTGCAAGTAAGAATATTCAGGCAGGCAATGTGATGTACAAATATGTGTTTGCTTAAATTGTTCTCACCCCCCGAAAAAACAAAATGCACTGAGGCCACTGAAAAACAGTGCTGCCCTTTGAAAGTCAAACCTGATAAGACAAGGTAAACGTGGCTATGACCAGCCCCGGTTTCACTCTGAATATGTATTTCATAAAGGAGAACAAATTAACCACACTCTTGCATCATCCCTGCCTGCACATGATTCACACACATTCAAAGGAAAAAGAGTAAACCACTGCTCAGTATCAGCTGCATGCAGCTGGTCAGCAGATCTGTTCTAGTGGTGCTCTGCTGGCCTCTCTGGGGATGAGCTGGGGCTTTAGACTCACACTTTAGAAGTCTGCTGTTGCTGTCAGGAGTGCCACACCAAAGTGCTGACACCAAAATAACTTGTGGCTATCTCATCCTGGTGACTGATAAATTAAGGAAGGTGTAACTACTGTAAACTGCATTCCCTCTGCCTAAGTGGAAGTGGGGTCATTCCCACCTGCACAGACACTTCTCTGAAAATAGAGTAATCTAGGAGGAAAACGGATACATGTCCTTATCTAATCAGAAAAATAGCCTGGGGATGCTGAAAGATTTTTATTTCTAACTCCTAGCTACTGAAACAAAAGCTGAGAAGGGCTTGAGTGATTTGCCTGAAATCACAAAGTTCTACGTATTTCAGTCTGAATGTCAGATCAAGCAATAGGGCAAGAAGAAAGAGCCTCAAGTTGTGTCAGGAGAGATTTCAGATTGGGTATTGGGAAAGATTTCTTTCCTGAACAGGCTGTCAAGCATTGAGCAGGCTGCCCAGGGAAGTGGTGGAGTCACTGGAGGTATTTACAAGATGTAGGCCTCAGGGACATGGTTTAGTGATGGGCTTGGCAGTGTTTGGGTAACATTTGGACTCGATGATCCAAAAGGTCTTTTCCAACCTAAACAAATCTATGATTCAGCTGCATGGAAGCATTACTACCACACTGCATCTTGCATTTATGAGCAGAAAGAGCAGAGAAACCACAGCAATTTAAAAATGTCATTTCTATTAGGAAAAAATGGAAGAGGAGGAATCTCTGAATATTTCTCAGAATGTAGTTTTATTAAATGTATCCAAACCTGGAAATCTTAAGCCTAGAAAAGAATAAAAAAATTAAATCTAATAGGATCCATTCTAAACAATCACACATTGTACATAAAGAAAATGAAGTGTTTGACATAAACACTTCATAAGCAAGATGATTTACATCATTTGCACTTTGTTTCTGATTATTTGATATAAAACCACACAACCCTCCATTCATTTCTAACTTGTTCTATAGAACCTTTGCTGAACCTCTCTATGAAATCATACACGTGCAGGATCAAAACAGAGAGATGGGAAGTGGGATGTGCTTCATTATGGCAAGTACAGCTCATATCCTCCTCCACAACAAAATTTATTAGTATCTAATAGAATTGTAATGTTTCTCATTCTACATTTTTACAGCTGCATCAAAATATTAAAGTGTGAATTGCAATTAAGCTCACACAGTGCTCTTAGCATAATTTCCCTTGTATTAATACTTAGCAAACCAAGTTATTGGCATAATATTACTCTTGATACTGGTTGTCATAAAGGGATAAAGTCTCCAAATAGTAATAAAGTATATTTTACTGGAGAGAGAGCAGCAGTACAAAAAAAATTATGCTACTGGAGTTGTTAATTTCTGTGGAAGAGGGTGGGGAGAGAAAGGCTTTTGACTCCTTAAATTATAGTGTGCAGGTTAGTACATCAACTCACTTTAATCTCTCTAAACAGGTAATTTACTTCCTTTCTGAAAGCACCCATGTGCAAGAAAATGCTAGTGCACTCCAGGGATGATTCTAAGATTGATTGCTTGGCCCTAGTCACCAATAACAGTATGAATTCTGCTAAGCTCCATCTTAAATGTACCTGAAATATTTAAAGATTTTAGAGGGGTAAAAATGGAGAAGCAGTATTTGTTTCCTGTAACCTCAATTTATGCATGTGGTCAGCTTAACTAAAGAATTTTGAATCAGAAGGGCTGAACTACTACTTGCAAATGACAATAGGTACGTTGACTTAGGATAGAACAATTGCAGGTGTGGTATCCCTGCTTATGTTACCCCTTAGGAAATTCAGAAGTTATTTTGTATTTCCCAGCTGCTCCTTAGATTTGCAATTGGCTATAGCTTTTTGTGGTTTTTAGTTTGGAATTGAACTCTGCAAAAATGTGCTCATGGGAGAAATTGAGAGCTTTAGTATTTTCTTATGGAAGGAAAAAAGCACCTAAATTAAATGCCATTAAGTAGACATGACTCTGAGAAGATTGTCTGGGCTGGATAGTTCTCTAAAAGCATCTGGAAGTAGAATTCAAATGTCAAGAATTACCTTTTTCCTGCTTCATTTAGGAACACATCAGGTAAAACAAACTTTTTCATATTCTAAGTGCTGACCCATAGTGGAACCAGAAGTGGAGCTGCAGGATGGGCCAACATGTTTGATCAGGTTGTGCCTGCTTACCAAGGGCTGGAAGCAATGAGGACTTGGCCATGCAGGCTGCAACCAAAAACCCGGTGAGGTTGTGTAGTCTCCTCTGTAAATCATGCCATGAAAACAAAAGACCATTTTATTAAGTTAACAATAAAATCCCAGTCTCAGAGTGATGCTGAAGGAGGTTTTGAAAGATTATCTTGACTTATTTCAGATAGGTTTGTGGTTTTTCAGACATCCAGCGTGTGTTATGGAAAAAAGGAACTCAGTTTTTTCTTTCCAGCCTGCAAAGCTGTTTCTGTCAGTGCAGATTTCCCTCCCTTACAGAGAGAAGTCCCTTTGCACCGCTGGGGAGGAGAGGTGAATCTGAACAGACCCCCAGATTCAGGTCCATGCATTTTCACACATCATGGACCAAAATACAAATAAAACCAACTTCTAAAACTGATTCAAGCTCCAGTCCTACCTTCCATTGATGTTAGATTGTTTTTAACAGATTTGGCTTCTGTCTGTGACAGTTACTGATGATAGATCCTCTAATCTGGGTAGGCTGAACATGAGGAGTCTGTATCACAGACAGCCCACAGAATCAACACCTTGGTGTCTGTCATTTGCTGTGTCATTCATGAACTGCCAAGATAACTGCATCACTGCAATGTGTCACACATCTCATATTTTGCCTCCCATTTTGTTCTCCCTCCCTTATATTTTATCTCCCAGAAATTTAATCTATCCTGCCTAAACCACCAGCTACCAGAATAGACCAAAGTACTTGAATATGATGAAAAGGCCATTAATTGCCACCAGCCTGACCCCCCAGCAGAGGCTGCCTCCCTCCTCACTCAGCATGGAGAGGTTAAGCTCCAAAAGCTCTGTGCTGCTGTACCCAGCACAGTAATCACTTCTGAGCTGCAGCAGTGGTGACATCATTTTGCTCATAAGGCTATGAGAACATGGTGAGCTAAAGGCTACAAAAGGAAGTCATGTCACCACTATGGTGACATTCTATTAAAAAAAAAATTCAAGGGTCTAACCCAAAGTTTATTTAAATTCAGTAAAAATTTCAAATATGGCCCCTAATATCTTCACCACATCTTGGAAGGACCTTGAGCACCCAGGGCTGTGGATAAATTTACCCATGTAAGTTTAGCTGAAAATAAAATTCTCCATTCCTTCTCCTCTATTCCTCATGGCATGTTTCCTAACATTATAATTTACAGAAAAATGATCAAAATATCATTAAGAAATGTCAGTACTCTCAGCTGAACTCCTTTCAGACATATAAGCAGAGTGTGGCAGGCATAATAAAGTCATGATTAGGAGTGTCCTTTAAATCACAGGAATGGGAGGCAGAGTGAGTAGATGTACCCTGTTCCATCTCTAAACTGGCTCTTCGTGTGACTGAACAAATGCATAACTAGTAAATGCCTGGGCATAACTCAACTCTTTCATGCCTGTAAAGATGTTCATAGTTCTGCACTATCCAGTAATAGCAGTAACATCATCCTTTTCTCCCTGAACATCAGGAGCCACAGGCAAACCTGTCCAGAAGCTGCTTCCCTGCTCAGCCCAGTGTTGGGGCCAAGCAGAGGCAAAGAAGCAGCTGAACCACAGAGCATGAGAACAGGGGCTGAGGGATCCTGGACATTAGCAATGGACCCAGCTACCTCAGAGTTAGATGAGGAAAGGACAAAGGACCTACAAGAAAGAGAAATAGTACTAAAGAATGTGTTCTGCATGAGCCCAGTTCTCAATGTTCTCCCAGCTCTGTTTCTGCTAACAAGCCCACACATACAAAGCAAGGCAGATATGCATGTGAGAAGTGATCCATTTGTCCCACAATAATGTTACTCTAATTAGCCACTTATTTATGGCACTTAGAACTACATCTGAAAAGAAAAATACATTCTTCATTGCCTGCTCTTTTCCTAAAAAAGAAATAACAGCGTGGCCTCTGTGGAAAGCACACTCAATAAATGAATTTGGGTAACACCAGGAGCTTTGTGAAACAGTGTTTAATAGCAAGTCTGAGAGAAACTGAAAAGAGAATGTATGCTAAGATAATCAAGCACATCTCTGTGTGCAGCACTAGGTTTGTGTTGACTGCTTCACATTTTGAAGGAAAAACCCATGAGACAACAGAAAGGGGTGAGCCCTCAGAGCATTATTCCAGGGAGTTATTCCTGGCTCACTTCCATAAAGGATACTCCCAGGGCGGATATTTCTATTCTAGGACACAAATACCTCATTTCAGATTCCTTTAGTTTTTTTAGAAACAATAGCTCACCTGTTATATTTGGCAGATTATGCCAAATCCTCTTCCCTGGGTAGATACCCTCCTTATTGTAAGGAGTCTATTCTTAGATCCAGGTAAAATATTATGTGACCAATCTAGACATGAATTAAAGGAAAATATGTGCATGAAGTATTTAATATATATTAACACCTGTCAGGGATGCTGTGGAGTTCATAGCTCCAGCCTAGGACCAGTGGATGGAGAGATGCAGAAGCTTCAGTTCCCTTGTGCCAACACGGCCATGAGTGTGCCTGTGTCACTGTCAGTCACAAAACAGGTGCCCCAGGAGATTTTTGGACAAGGAAACTCTTGATCCTCAGAAACTGTAAAGGAGTGGGGTCAATCCTATCAAAGGGTTCTCTGTGAGCCTGTTCCTTTCTCAAAACAAGTTCTTCAAATCCTAAATCCACCTATGTCTAGGTTGCCAGATTTGAAGCAGATACCAGATTGTTTTACTTCCTAAGTTTGGACATAGCAAACAAAAAAAAAAAAAAACCCCAAACCAACCCAAACCCACAAAGTAATACACATGGGAGATGTGAGCTTTTCTTAAAGCTGAAATGATTCTTTCATAAAACAAAATATTTCTGTTTGCCTACTCTTGCTGTAAATGTAATCAGTGCCAAAAAGCACATTGGCTTTCCTAGCCTCATTTGTCCAGCTTAGTCATAAAGTGGTAAAGAAGCCAAAGCCTAGATGCCAGCTAAAACTGTGGCAAAGCCACAGGCGAAGACTAGATTGTACTGTCCTTCTGGTGCAAAGAGTGAATAAAGGCACCTAAAAAGGATTTGACTTATAGACAAGGTGACAGTATTTCTGAAATAAAAGACTGGAATATTTTTGTGGTGACTTTTTTAGGGTCATAAAGAAGACAGAATGCCCATTTCCCAAGGCTGTGCGCTGCTGGTGCTGCTGCCAGCCCCCAAGGTGACAGCAACACTTGCATATCACTCCCAGTGCAGGTTTATTTCCAGACACTCCATGTTCTGGAGACATTTATCAAACACCACCAAACTAATGTTAACATCCACTTTGAGCAGAGGAACAGATTTAAATGTCTCTGCTGATCTGACTTTTCCTCTCTGCTGTTCAGCAGACACATCACTTGTTCTGCTGGACTGTTTATCCCTGGCAAACATGGAACAAATTCTTCTCAGCCTTGGAAAACATGCAACTTGTAGTTATTAAAACAGACAGAGAAGCAAAAGAAGAAAACCAGGTCACCAAGATGCCACAAAAAAAAAATTGCTTTATATCATGAGAGAAGAAAAAAAAAAATCAAGATTGTCCCAAGTTTTGTTTTAGAAGAGATGATCAGGAAGGATCTTGAAAAGAAGGTAAGGATTACATTAGAGTGCTCATAGTGTGACTTCTCCCAGCTGCCAAAAGGGATGGCAAACCCAATAGCTCATGACCAAAAATAAAGAACAATTGTAGCTGGGCAAAAGAAAATTGATATCTTTAAATGTATAATCTTTAAATATATAATCTTTTATGCTGGTGCCTCCCAGCAAAGAACAGAAGCTGGACTGCTGGGTTTCCAATGTAAACTTATGGCATCCTGCTTAATTCCACTTTTATTTAATGCCTCTGTCCTTTATGTGGCATTAACTTTAATGTAATATTGAAGGATTTGGGGTTTTTTTTAATAGTGTCATAAGTGTAAATGTAATAGTTATATAACAATAACAATAAATCAAGAATGTACTAGAGTCACTGCAATAACTAATAATAACATTAAGACACAGTTTATGATGTATCTAAAGTTCAGTACCTTAGAGAGTTAATTAAGTCCTAAGTTAATTGGCAATGATCTTATTTCTAGACAGGAAATGTAGCCAATTAGCTTGTTTATGCTTAAACAAGTAACTGAGGTCATAACAAGACTTTTTGGGGTGTTATTGATTGATTTGTAATTTGTTAATTAATTTTGATTGACTTTACAAGTATCCTACTTAATTCTTTGCTTCTAGGGAGATGAAGCTACTGACATGACTGGTGGCAATGTAAAGTCCCAGTCACCATTTTCACTGTACAGTTTCCTAACTCCACTTGTAAGATGCCACACTTACAGAGAAAAAGCTTTTGTGACAAAGTGCAAATCAAGGTACTGTTTTTATAACTTCGTGCCTACCTTTACCCATCACAGAGTACATAGTAACAGCAGAGTTGCCAAACTGTATTTAACCATTCTGACCAGCGCTGCTTTGTTACTTTGTATGTTTCTATTGTTAATTGCACTGCATTACCCTCTTACTGCTTTAGGAAGTTATTTCAGTGAACAAATAATTAATGGATAAATATATGAAAACCAAACCCAGGTAATGTTTCCCAGATTAGGATTGAAGGGAAGAAAACCAATCTTTTGCAAGGTGACCTTTTTCATCACAGCAACATCTTGAAGTTTTTTAATTGCAAGTGGCTTCTCCCCACATAGCCTTATCCAGAACCAATCCATCAGTTATTACACAGATTTAAAGAAACTAAACAGTGTTAAAATTCAGCTCATGAGAAAGAAGGAGCCCAGTAGGACCTTTAGCTCATGGCATCTCCAGTGAAGAAATTCTTTAGCTGCATAGTCACATAACAGGGGATAAAATTAACAGCTCATTTACCTTACCTTCTGCCACTGGGGACCAGGATAGAGGCACAGAGCAGTAAAATGCCAGCAGTGGGTGACAGTGCAGGGGTGTGCAGCTGTCTGGGACAGGCAGAGTGGGGTGAGTTGGGTAGCAGAGCTTCTGCTGCTGCAAATTCCTGATCCTGGAGGAGAGCCCTCAGCAGCACAGCTCATGCACCTCCTGCCTCAGTGCCCCGAGGGACTGGCCCCACAAACACACCTTCTGTTCCATGCTGATGGTCTGGGTAACAGAGATGGCCTCTCTTCATGAGGCAGATTAACCCTGAGGTAATTAAAGACCACAAATGATATGCAGGAAATTCATATCTAACACTACAGAATCAGAGGTGACAAATCAGGTCCAGGAGGACAGAGAGTCTGAGCTGAGAAAAAGTAACAAGACTTTTTTAAGATCAGAAGCATCAACTGAGATGCTAACAGTTTATAAATAAAGGCCAAAAAAGTGCAGATATGACCACATATGAACCACTACAGCCTAGGCAACAAAGAGCAAATGGTATGAAATTGAAAGTACTTTTCTGCTGTAGATACAGAACAGTTCCACAGTGATAAAAATACTTTCCTTCCTTATCCTCATTCCCTCTTGAAGTTCAGTCCCTTTTTTTTCCTCATAAAAAATCCCATAGTTCAGGAATTAATTGACAAATCAGGATGGTTTCTTCCCTTTTTGTTAATGGGCCTGTTCTCACTTAACAAAATATTGTGGCAATTTAGAAATTATTCTTTACATTGACGCAGCACTCTTCTACTTAATTATGTTTTATTTCATTGCTGGAGTTTTCTACTTCCTTCAAGTCCCACTTCAGTATCCCTTGAGTACCACTATTTCACTCTTACTCTGATTTTGGGTTGTGCAATTCATAGCAAAGCATTAATTTTCAGTTTTATCATACACTCAGTGTTGAACACACCCAATCACTCCGCCCTGACTCCCTTTGTAGCTGGATCAGTACTTCTCCAGCATGACCAGTTTCTCCAGTAGTGAAAGGCAGAAGTTATCCTTTGGATAAACACTTCCCTTGTAAGAATGATATGGGCTGATTTATCACACTTGTCTCCTCCTGAAGAGCTAGCACCAACTTCCTAGATCAATCTGCTTCCAAAACTTGCTCTGTTTTGGAGGCAGCCACCCGAACACTGAGGGAGAACATTTATCCACATGTGCTGAGATTTAGTCCAGAGCTTCATTTGTGTTAAGGTAGATTTATTGCCTAGGAATCATAGGACCAGTTCTAGTTTGAAACTTACCTTTATTGCTACTGTCTTATCCAGCATGCAAGGCCTCAATCATTTAGGAAACTAAATTAAGGTATGATGTACCCAGAATTACTGTGGGAGGGTTCAGGAAAAAAAATGAGCATTTTATAAGGAAAAGCTGTGGGGTTTTCTGTCCTGCTTATTATCATTTTCCCTACTCTTGTGGTGTATCTGTCACAATGGCATCCTTGAAGCTTCTGCCATGAGCACTTATACTTTCTTTCCACACTTGCAGCCTAATTTTTAAAGTATTAGGGTGAATTCTTATTTCACTGGAGAGGGAGAGTGCTTCCTTGCTTATCTTTCAGCTTTTGTGGTACAAACACCTTCCACCTAGCAATCCTCTCCCTCCACCTGACACAGGGGAAATCCCCCAGACCCAGAAACAGGGTCAACCCTCTCCTCACCAGGAATTTTGCCTTTCCTACAATCCAAAGCAAACATAATGAGAGCCGATATTCTGGGGTGGCCCTATCTGTAACTTTATTTTATACTGTGAGACAACTGAACATCTTTTTTCTAGGCTGGAAAATATAATCATATAAAACTGTCATGGTTTAAAAACCAAAATTACTCAGCCAAGTATAGTTATAAAAATAAAATGCACTTTAAAAAGAAATAACAGTAATGTCCTCATGCTGTATAAGACCTAGAACACAGATAACAAGTGGTTATCAAGATTTTATTGTCATATATATTGACACAAAAGTTCAATATGCAACACATTTAACTCTCTTTAAGCAGACTGAGGTAGGTCCTTAAGTAGAATGACAGAGAAATCCTTCACAAGTTTATTCACAGGGGTAAAGCCTGACCTCAGATATACTTGCACATCAAAACAGAAGAGCCCAGACTGGCACAGGAACCCAGATCCAGGGGGATGAGCCACGTGTGAGGTGTCTCATCAGCGCTCATTAAGGTTTATTGTCTGTGACAAAGCACTCTGGCAGCACAGCCCCATGGGGCTGGTATTTCACTGCTGGAACTGGGGGCAGGTTGGGCCCAGTGACTCCGTACACTTTTAGGTCAGAGTTAATTTAAGTTGCTCTTTCTCCCCATACATCATTTTACATCACAGAAATATTCATATTTCTGTATTCTTGAAGGCAGGGGCCAGCACAAGGTGCTACTACTTGGGAAAAAACCAAAGCGTTATGACAAAAGACAACAGTGATGGTGAATTCTCCTGGGCACCTTTGCTCTCGTGCCAGGCCAGGACTTACATTGTTCTCTTTGGGACAGCCCATGCAAGACAATGCAATAGAAACTTCTGCTTTTATGATCCTGCCCTGTATTTTATGGTCTACTTCAAAATGTATCTATGTTATGAAACTGTTATGCCACCAGTTTTTCTCTTTTCCTGGTCTATGCTCTTTGGAGACAAGACTGCCTGTAGCATTTCTGCAAACTTCTCTCTTCTTGCCTAGTCAACATATACTCAATTAAAAATATATTAATAGTCACAATCCTCAAATACTCATTTGCATAAAAATAGGGCCAAATAGTACCTAATCTTATGTGCCACCTTTTTTGAACAGATATCATGTGTTTGGAAAGCACTGTAAAGATTTGGCTGTTTCCTAAACAGTAGTGTCTGCACTGATGCTGTTTCTAGTACTTGTGAGTTTGTGCTCATTCATCTTAATTACAAGTGGGACTTCAAATAAAACAAATTAAATTCTGATGACGTATGCAACTCTTAACAAAACTAATACCCTGCTCACAAATGCCATGCAATTTATGAGTAGTGTCCTCTGGGTAACAACCAAGACAAAATGGAGAGCTGCAGACACATGAGAAGTCAAAGCAGACTGGCCTAAATTTGATTCTGGGGTTTTGGTTGGGGTTTTTTTGTTGGTTGTTTTTTTTTTTTTTTTCCCTTTTAATAATTGTGACTAATCACTGGTCTTTATATAAATGTGGGGAGAAAAGGCAGGATTATCAGGATCATCTAACTTCATGGACAGAAAAAATATATAGGTAAACTTCATCAAATACAATCTGTTCCCAGAAATCATAATTTTATGAACTGTTGCAGCAATCTCTATTTATCAGCCATTTACTTGTGTTTCTGGTGATGGGTATGAGCAGCACATGATCATTCTACCAGAAATAAGTGTTAGCCCTTTCTCCAGCCCTGTCTTAGCCAATTCTCTCCCTCCCCTCTCTTGGTTATGGTTTGATATTTCAATTTCAGAAGTTTCTGGTTCATTGAAGATTTTTGGTTGGGTTTTTCTTTTGAGGGAGTGAGGGACAGGGGGAGGAAAGTTCAGTTTATAAGCTAATGATCTTGTTATCCAACCCATTTCCCCTGTCCTGTTTTCAGTTGTTACAGTCATATACAGCTGCCCTCTGCAAATTAATATTACCATTGCCATGCTTCAATGCTTTGTATTTCCAGCCCCTTTAAACCTCTTACTTTTGAACAGTGTTGTGCAATAACATATTGAATAAATGGGTAACCACTTCATACTGTTCTTGTATTTATGAATAGCCAGAGAAATTTCTTTTTAGACAGTGAATGAGAAATTAGATGTACTTTAAAGGCTTCTAAAGTGTATCTTCAGTTGCTACCAGATGAAATCAAAGAGACAAAATTACTTTTTCCTACTTAAATATTTCATTGATTTTTCTTAGAGCACCATGCTCCCTCCTCTGTCTCCAAGGCGTGCATGATGATTCCCAGCCTATACCATAAGGCAAGCTTATAGATCCAGACCTGATCAGAGTATTTATAAAGAATGACCCACAGTAATGTTAAATGCATTTTAATGCACATATTCTACCTGTGTAGTGTTCTGCCCGGGAACTTCATAACAGAACAGAATTTTATTCTCTGCCTGACAGGCGTGTCTGCGAGAGCTGTGTCTGCAGTGCTAAATTACACCCATATTCTGCCTTCACACACCCCATGCACATTAATTGTTGCAACCAGAAACAAAATTGAGAAAGGCATGTGGGACTGTGCATGAAAGGGGGGCACACTTATTGAAATTCATGTATTGCTCTGCTTGATTCCCCAAGCCACACGTGGGAACACTCAGCCATAGGCAGCTGCATCACTGTCTCAGGGAGGA
Organism: Geospiza fortis; assembly: GCF_000277835.1. Lineage (NCBI taxonomy): Eukaryota > Metazoa > Chordata > Aves > Passeriformes > Thraupidae > Geospiza > Geospiza fortis. The sequence goes on from NW_005054314.1 coordinate 5,585,446, forward strand.
GGAGGAACTGGGGCAGAACAGTTCCACTGTGTGGTTTCACTGCTGGGCACAGCTTTTCAGACATGCAAGGCATAAACCAAGAACCTGGCCTGTTGGGTTTCAGTGCCTGCAAACAGAATAAAAATCACCTAGAGGTTCTGTGCCAATTATGCACCAACTGATGTGCAGTTAATCAGCTATTTTCTAGAAGTAAAATGCAAAGCCTTCCAAGTTCTCATCACATAAAAGCAAAAAAAGCTTATGCATTCCTTCAAACTGAGATCAAACTGTGTCCCCCAGATGTGCCAACAACCTGCCCAGCATTTTAGTGACAAACTTCTTTAGTCTCTCCAACACAGAAACAGCAAAACACAGCATTTTTAAATTAAAAAAAAAAAAAAAGAAATTTTCTACTGCAAAGACCACACACAATTACAGCAGCACCCAAGTAAGTCTGCATGTGTGCTTTGGCTCTCACCAAAGCCTTGCTCAGCCCTTTGCTGGTGCTGCTGCCTCAGAAGCACTGGTTATTTCAGCAGCAGACTGCACAGGGGCCATCCCTACATCAGAGTGGGCTCAAAAAGAAAGATTCTTTGATTCCAACAGCCATTTCTTAATTCTTAGCAACTGGTGTAAATCAGGAGCTCCATTCCAGTTGCCCCAGTGTAAAACCACTTTAGAGGGCAGATCCAAGTCTAGTCTTTCAGCTTGCAGAAGCACCTGGACTCTGTCCAGGCTGGACTGGTTGGCTTTCTGCAGTTTGGAACTGGAACAAGGAGAGAGCTGCATTTCACACAGTTCTACTGCTCATCCCTCTGAACCTGACAGAATACAGCCCTCAGGGAGGTTACAAGTACACCTTTTCTGGTTAGATTGAGTCTTGCAAGTGCAGATAACTTTTTAATATTTTAAAATACGTTTTGAATTACAATTGTAATTAAGCAGGGAGATTTTTCCCCATAATCACATAGAATAGCCCAAGCAATTTAGTGTTCTAATTTTTATATTCATAGAGCAAATATTAGACTGTCCAGTTACATTATTGAACAATAGATAAGAACCCTAGGTCACACTGTATGTTCTATTTAAGAAGACGTATAATAACAAATACTAAAAAAATATTATTACAAAATTTATGCCAGACCCCTATGAACCCATTAGTCCAAAACTAGAGGCATGGTGTAAGGGATGATACTCATGCATAATCTAATTGAAAAAAATGAAGCTAATTAAATATATATTTGTTCACCACAAGTTAGGAAAAACCATCATTCTGCCACTCCTATTTCAGATCCCATTTCACAAGCAGTCCTTACAAACATCTACTTTGTGATAAATTATGTTTTTTTAGGATCCCAAAATCTCACATTTTCCATAAATGTTTCCTTGAGCACTCTGCATCAGTTCTGTGTTCATACATAACTGGCTCCTATCATACCACATTCTTCATGAAAGCAGCTGCTTTTCTGTCTTTGGTGTTTTAAAAAAAATTAAAATGAGACTTAACACTTTTAATTAGATGTTTAATTCATGCTTTTGTGAGCTATTTCCTTCCAATCTGAATTTTGTCACACAACTATAACGGTCTTTCCACTGCCAATTTCTTTTTTTTTTAATGCTAACTCAGTGTCTCAAAGAATGTGTATTGCACAATTTGGTAAAGAATTTGAAAGTGAAAGTCTCATTTGTGAGCAAAGTAGGAACGCCTAGTAACTGGCACAAGCTGTGGCTGTAAAAATATGCAATGTTCAGAACAAAAACCCCTCCAAAACCAAGGGAACAGTTTAAACACATTTCATAGGGCATACACTAAATACTAAGTTTAAGGGACTGGTTGAAAGAACAAATTGAGCAGAACATGGCTCTTACTGATGAGATACAACTATTTTACTGCTTTTAAAGAAGCAAATGCAGAAATCCTCCTCAAAAACCAGATGAAATGTGAGTCAGCCGTTTGACGAAGGTGGCAAAGAGGAGCCCAGTTTTCAGAAGGAGCTTCCTCCCTCCACCCTTCTTGGCAGTCAGCACATTCACAGCATTGCTTTCCAAATCCTGCAGGAGCAGCTGAGTGTCATTCAGCCAAATTATGTTCCCATTAAGAAAGCAGCACATAGCATGCCTTTTTCTCAGCTGTCAGTTATTGTTTCTCGTCACAGGATGAGGGTGAGCAGGATTTGGCCTGTCCTCAGGACAGGGTAGTGGATTATCATTACTGGTAATGACAATGTTCTGCAGGCCTAGAGTCCTTGTTTTGCTGCACCCAGTGCTCAGGCCCAACATGAACAGCCCTGTTAATCCACTTGCTAACCTGGCAAACCTGCTCACCCTCCTCTGAGCTTGTTGGACCTGTACAGTGCCCACTGTGCACACTTGGGTGAGTCTCTTCAAACTGCACACTTCAGCTGGGCTCACCAGCAAACCCCATGGCTTGTCAAGACACAAACCCTGAGCTGAAAACAGCTTCTAATCCTCAATGGAGACAGAATTTTGGTGACTATCCTGAGATACTAAAGGTTGTTTGAAACTGCTGGTTCTGCCTGGACACTACCACTCTCCTTCAGAAAAAGTATTTCTACATCTATGCTCATATAAGCAGATAAAATTACCTTTGGATAGGCTGAGCGTTTTCACATGCTTTTAAAAAGTGACCTTCTAAAATCCAGGCAGGCTCAGAAAAGTACAGTTCTGCCCACAAAATATGCAGTGTCCTAGTGCAGTTTGAGAGTCTGAAAACTCCATAAGAACAACTGTGATCCCAAAGCTGTGCTCAAAGCCTGGCTCTACCACAACTGTATTGCCAAGCAAAAGTTGGTGGTCATGCTTCTTCACCATTCCTCCTTTTGTACAGACCCTGTCACCTGTACTTCAGCTGGCAGATTCTGAGCCTGCACTCAGATGTTAAATTGTGAACTATTATTGCTTGTACTGCAGAACTGCCAAAACAGAAAACAACTGCAGCAAAAACCTCCCTCTGTCTTAGACCAAAGCATGTGGCAGGACAGGGACGTTGCTGCTTAGTATTACCTGGCCTTGGATGCTGGTAAATATTGCCAAAATAACTACCAAGTACTATTTATCAGTGTGGGCACTCACAGAAGGTGTCATGATATTATCAGCATCACTAACTGAAGGTAGGAGAAGTGTGACAGTGCAGCCTGGACAGCCTGAGAACACAGGTTCATACCTTGAGGTGATTCCTCTCCTTGAGGCAAGGTAAGCAGGTCACTACCTGAGTGGCCATGTTTGCCTTGCTTCAGGTAACACCTTAGGTCACAACTTGAAAACACACACAAAAATCTGTATCACAATCAAACCCTTAAAGAACCAGAATCTTCATTTCACTCCAGGCAACTGTGCAAAGACCTGCTGCATCAATAATTTATTTACTTACATATTTACTTCAGTCAAATTCTTGGCAAAAGCAAGGTCAGAACCTCAGCAGGCAGTGGGGGAGATGCTGCAGGGTTTCAGAGTGCCCAGTAGAGATACACACACCCAGAGGCTGGCAATCAACCCCTCGCTGCAGCTAGTGGCTCTGGGCTTGGGAGGGCATATTGTGCACACTCACAAACATCTTTAAATTTGGCTTTCTCATCTGGGTGGCTGAGCTCAGAAAACCACTCCAGACACCTCTCAAAGTGTTTTCTCAACTGGGAGCCTAGTTAAGTCACTTCAGGGGGAATTTAAATCAAAGATGGTTTTCTGCATCCAGCTGAAATGGATTGTTTAGTGATTACAGAAACACAACCCTTCAAGAGGGCTTGGGGTTCTGTGGAGAGGTAGAAAGGCTGGGAGAGGTCTGCATGAAAGAGAGTAAATAGTTTTGTGGGGGGAAAGGCATTTTTCTCTTTTAGCACAGCTACTAATGAAATAGCAAGAGTGGCTTACAAGGAAAACATGCAAACATTAGACTGCTGCGAATTATGCAGTTTGGTAAGAGATAAAATAATAATCAGCTCACCGTCAAGACCAAATCCCCAAGCTGCTTGTAGGATCACGATCG